>NC_056744.1:785151335-785451335 GCF_019279795.1 Protopterus annectens
TTTCTTCAACCTTAACTCTTCACCTTACCTTCATTAAAGCCGTCCTGTAACACTGCCACTACACAAGACACACTTGGACACCCAAACAATACTATATCTTATCCCCTAACCTAACCTTGATGCTACCCTAAAATACACAAACTCGCACATAAATATATAACACCTATCCTTTACTCATCCCCATTCCTAACCCTACCTCACATACACATGCAGAAACACTCTCACCCCTCCAACTTTACTTATCTATATCGGCATTACACAGTATCAACATTTCCACTGCATGGCTAGCCGTACCATTCACATTAAACCACACCCCTTGTGTTTGTTGAAGAAATGCCATTCAGCAAAACATGGGGGACCCATATATATGTGTATGTATCTATAATATATATATAATTGTCTGTCAGTATTTGATACAACTAGATTTGATTAGTGCAACAGTATACTCAGGCTTGTCACACTTGTAATTTTGGATACATTACATTTGTATAGCACCAGTTACAAATATATTTGTCTGAAGTCTGTGACTACATCTGTCACCAGAAATGAATTAACCCAAAAAAAGAAACATTTTAAATACTTTGATCACATTAAATGATTAAGTCCCCACCAATAATACTGAAATGCATAATCAAGTGGAACAAAAATATTCTACTTAATCGCTTAGTGAAAACATGAATAAAACAGTATCATAATTAAAAACAGTATCATAATTTAATAGCCTTCTGTTTCAAAATACATTTAATATTCATGGAGTCATTCAGACCTAGTATCTTTATTGCTTGCAACTTTAGTCACCAACATAGCTACTTAATATTTAGTAAAAGTGCTTTGAAATATTACTGTATAGCTAGGAATTCTACATTCCTTTTCCTCTATATATGCAAGCAAACTGTGGAACAAGTAGGTAAAACTGCAACATTTCATAAGTACCTGAACCATATTTGAAACATGTCCTTTCGTGGTCCGCTGCACAGTTCAAATGTCTTCAAGAATTGAAATTCCATGCACACAAATGACAACGATGTAAACAACCAGTAGCACAGACGTAGAAGACTGTTTTCATCTTCTGCATCTGTGTGTGACTGGGGGTTCACTACATAATGTCGAAATTTTGAAATATAGAATTTCAAAATCTCAAGACCATATAGCTGAAACCCCTAAATACCGAAAGACCAGAAGCGCGACTTTCCAAATCCCGAAGTTCGGAGATGTTGAAGCAGCACTTCTGGTGTTGTGGTTTGTGAATGGATTGGTGGAAGGTCAGGTAAGTATCTATGTTTGAGTGTGTTGGTTAGGGGCTTTAGTGTGTGTGTAAGTGTGTGTTGTGACGTGATGTGGGTGTGCGCGAGGGGAATATAGGTGTGTGGTGGTGTTTCTGTGTGTTTGTCTGTATAGTGTGACCTTGGAGTTAGAATATTTAAGTAGGGGGTACATGGGGGATGAAGGGGTGCTTGCCCCCCTGCTTGTATGTAGTGTAGGTTTGTTTGATGGTGGTTTGGGTGAAGGTGTGTGTATTTGTGTGGTGTATGTATATAGTGTAGTATTCGGGATTTTAAATTTCACGCTTCTGGTCTTCTCATCTTTCGGGTATCTGGTATCGGGATTATGGGTGTCAGTATTATGGGTTTTCGGTCTTATGTAGTGAACCTGTGACTGGACATAAAAGGTATTTTTAAAGAAGAACACTCAAAAAAAAAAGTATTTTTTTTTTTAATTAAAAGAAAATTAATCTCCTGGCATTTTTTCAGGACAATATGCTGTCCTTTACATTTTCAGGACAGTGTCCCTTAATTCTGGACAGTCCAGAAAAAATTTTGGCACCCCTAAGTGAGATGGGTGTCTGCTTTTTACCCAATCTCTAACACACAAGTAACTTATGTGTAAGTTACTTGGACATCCTGGCTTTGAATCTCTGGTCACTCCTCTGCTTTAGTTAGTACAGCAGTAAAATCATTTCAGTTAGCTTAGCTCCACTGCACAGAGGAATGAAGTCCTGAGTGCAACGGTGATGAGCAGGGTTCAGTCAGTGCAGCAAGAGAATGTGGTGTAATCTAGGATATCCAAAAGCAAAGTTCAGCAAATGAAAAGATGCCCAATGCTGAGAGTAAGAACACTCCAAATGTTGTATATCAGCTGAAATATTCATGTGCCACCAGATAACCAGGTTATCTAGAAGTACTTTATACTTACAGTGTACTGACATTGCCAAATAGCTTTTCTCAATGTTATGCACCTGCTGATATTTCGCTATCTTCACTAAAATGGAGAGCACCACAAACGGGGCACATGAATATTTCAGCTGATATACAACATTGGGAGTGTTCTTACTCAGCATTGGGCAGGGTTCAGTCAGTGGCTGCAACATAGAAGGAGGAGGCAGGGAGGACAAGGAATGAATGGGTCTGTCTCTCAAGCCTCTCTAATGAGAGACAATGTTAAACCATTTTATTTTCATTGGGTAACTCTGGGTCATACATCCTGTTCTCATTTTCTCACAGCTTTTAATTGGTGGAACATTGTGATGCTTCCACAGCCCAGTGTTGCCACAGTTTACTGAGGCCAAAAACTGGCCCTGGCCTGAATTTTCTCCATCCCCTTTTCTTGTCTACTCCCCCAATCTCCCTGTCTGTTTTGTGATTTAAATGGGCACATTAGTGGAAGGTAGAATGTCTTTTTTTATCTTTTTTTTTTATTTTTTTAAGAGAGTTTTGGAGTTTATCACATCTCATTAAAGTGATCCTTCTGAAAAAAAAATCTGAGTTGGAAATTATAAACTCTAGCATTCTGTTTGTACTGCCAGACAGAAAAATACAGTTTGTATAGTGATTTATGGGCTACCAGAAAATTGCTCTGATGTCTAGTTTTAAAAAAAATCAGATGAGTTGTAAAACTACCATAGTCCTATCACAATATAAGGAAAATGAGTGGATGGATGAATGTAAACAGAGAGGTCGAAGAGATATATTTCAGGTCTATAGGACTGATGAGCATAATTTATGCCCCTTTATAGGATCATAGGAAGTTACTAGGCTGATGGCCCTAGGGCCCTTACAAGCCTAGGCAAGTTCTACCCTTCTTTCCGTGATCAGCACCAATTGCCCCTATCCAAGAGGGATGCAGGTGGAACCCCCAGAGTGAATTTATGGTTACCCATCCAATTGTCCACATTGCATTTGCAGAGGGCCAGTGAGGTTCTCTGTTTGAGTGGGAGTCCATTCCAAAGGTGTGGTAACCTGTGGGAGACAAATCTGTCCCTCCAGTAGGTTATATTAATGTTACATACCAGGTTAAGGTCTTTAGAGCCAGTAACCCGTATGCCATTTGACTTGTGGATATGCAGCATTTCCAATAAAGCAGGGTCAAAGATTGCCTTATAAGCAAGGCATAGATTGCCTCTGAATAGTCTGTATGAAACATTATAAAGTGATAGTGATTTCAGATGACCCACTTAGGACAGATGCTGAAGACCTTGAGTTTTCCTTGTGAGGAACCTTTGTGGTCTCTCCAATTGCTGCAGGTGCTTGAAAAGGTACATGCGAAAAGAGACTTTATACTCAATTATTGGCCTGATGAGGGAAGAGTACAAAGAGGTTATAACGTCTTTTTTTCTGGATGCAATGCCCTTACTTATGAGATGAGCAATATAGAATGCCCTTCTTACCACCGTGGATACATGGTGATGAAAGGTGAGGTTGTTGTCAGTCTGTGTGCCCAGGTATCTCACCACTGAGCACGTACTTAGGTTGTTATTACTGATGTGGTAGCATCGCACTTACCAAAAGGGATGGTAACACATTTTTTTGCATTGAGTTTAAGGCCATGACTTTAGCACCAATCATTTGTTTGTGTAAAAGCCTCTTGTAGGATGTTGACATCGTTTGGAGATTCTATGACCCCTCCTAGTTTGCAGTCATCAGCAAACTTTTTCAGCCACAGACATTTAGTTTTATCTTGTACTTTGGAGAAATAGATTCCAAACAGTAGAGGTCCCAGGACTGATTCCTGTGGAACACTACTGGATACAGGTCTGCTGTTGGAGGTGGATTCCCCTATTTTGACTCTATGGGTTCTATTAATGAGCCACTTAGTGACTCATCTAACAATATAAGGGTTGATACCCAGCTGGGTGAGTTTGTCAATGATGCCGGAGTGGGGGATAGTATCAAAAGCCTTGGCTAGATGAAGACAGGCAGTATGCACTGTCTTGCCTTCATCCAGGGCTTTGATGACTTTCTTGAATAAGTCTACTAGGTTTATTAAGCATGATCTACCCTTAATGAAGCCAAACTTGCTTGTGTCTAGAGTTTGAAGGTCACCTGTGTCCTTGTTGATGAAGTCCATGATGATTCTTTCCATGGGCTTGCAGATGAGGCTAGTTAGACTTATGGGTCTATAGTTCCCAGGGTCAGTTGATGACTCCCCCCCCCCTCCCTTTGTGCAAGGGGATTATGGTTGCTCTTCTCCACTCTGCTGTAACAAAGCCAGTTCTCAGGCTATGGTTAAAGAGAATGTCAAGTGGGTCCACTAGGTCCTGTTTTAGACTGCTTAATAAGCAACCTGGGATGTTATGTGGTCCCACTGAGGCTGTGTTTTTGGCCTTGGAGAGCACAGATATGAAGTGAGCTCTAGAGACACTAGGCAGAGGACTGGTGTCAGGTATGCTTTGAGGTATGGCTGGTGGGGACAGGGGAGTGAAGTTTGTACCAAATCTGTCAGCTACCAGGTTGGCAATTTCCTCCAGTATAGTATGAGTGGTACCATCTACTACCAGTTTGGCACATAGCTGGGCATTCCTTTTTAGATTTTGGATGTAGTTAAAGAATGCCTTCTGATTATCCTTAGCTAGGGATGCTATTTTACCTTTATTAGCTTTAGAGGACTTTACAAGATTTCTGGTTTGTTTGTTCAAGCTCTGGAGGGAATTCGTCCACTGCTGAGTCAGTTCCCTCTTGTTCTTAGACATCAGTTTCTTCCTTTTGTTATATAATCTGTTTATACTTGAGGTCCACCAGGGTGGCTTGTTTTTCCGGGAGGACCTGGTTTTAATCCGGTCAGGCACAGCTGAATCTATACAGTTGCTTAAGTGCATAGGAGTCACTGTTGTCTGTGATGGGGGGGTTATAAAACTTTGTATGCCATCATTTAGTAAGCTTTAGTTTGCTTTGGAAAAGTTTTTTAGTTTTTTTGCTCCTGTGGTGGTGACAGGTTCAACAGTTACTTCAAATGAGACTGATTTATGGTACGACCTTACCAGGGAGGGCATCACACAGGGGGGAGGGTAGGGACCCCCATGTTGGTGAGTACTATGTCTACGACATTTAAGGCCCTTGTGGGGGTGCAGACTATCTGTTCCAGAGCATTTGTATTGACAAAATCCAGCAACCTCTGGGCAAGCATGTTCATCCTCACTTATGTCACCCAGTCAGTGGAAGGATTGTTGAAACCTCCTGTGACTAAGGTGTTGGGCTGTATGGCGAGTGACTCCAGTAAGTCCAGGTAAGGGGTGTGCTTTTCTTGGTTCATGGTGAGGGACCTATAGCTAGCAATGATGTGGTAGGGTATTTTGCCTATAATTAATTGGACATGGAGTAGTTTGAGAGAGTCGTACTGTTTGTCCAGTCTCCAGGTATATTTATCATTAATGAAGATGGATACACCTCCACCTTTGGTTCTTTCATGCTCATTTTGAGATCTTAACGTGTGGAAGGAACTGTAACCTTGCACGGCTAGGGTGCCCTTTGCAGCCTTGAGCCATGTCTCAGTGACTGCACAGACATCAGCATCTTCCAAGATGAGGAGTGCTTCCAAGAAGTGCAGTTTCATGTTTAGACTCCTAACATTAAGCAGCAGAACCTTGAGTTTGTCTCGAGTGTATTTTGTTATGTAAGAAATTTTGTTGTTTTGACATTGCTTAAAAAAAGGCACTATGAGGGTGGCAAGTGCCTTTGCCAGTATCCGAAAGCCTAGAGGACACAGGCACAGACCATCTCTTGCAAAGCAGTGTGGCCTTTTGACCATGTATTCCCAGGCTGACAGGTACTGGATCCCTCTTGTCTGACACCACAAGCTAAGCCAATTGTTGAAGTCAACCATTTTTTATTTATATTGTGGCATCGTCCTGGGTCAAGGGAGAATGCTGCTTAGGGCTAGAGTCATACCTGCCTGGGACACATAATCTAACAGTTCAGTCATGTCTCTCTTAATAGTCCAGAGAAGTACATCTCAAGTCATTCACCCCAACATGTACTATGACAGTACGGTCATAGGTCAATGGCAATTGTAATTGTTGTTGAGTGACTTAAGTGCATGCGTGATTTGACAGATCTTAGCACCTGACAGATAGCTGACCATGACCTTTTCCTTGCCCAGCCTGATGAAGGGGACATCTGTGTGACTCACTATTAAGTCGTCTATGACCAAGACATTAGATTTTGAGGTGTTTTGCCTTAGGGGCTTAATTGTTGAGGCACTGGTGTATGTATTATTATGTGTAGGAGTTTCTGTTTGCCTAGCAGTGTGTGCAAGTGGTTTACATTTGGGAAGTCTCTGATCTTTTGGTAGACTTCTAGTAGACTTCTAGTGAGTACCTCCGCATATGTGGGTTTGTGTCATGACCTCATTTTGTGTGAGAGATGAAGTGTGTGTGCTGACAACCTGTTTGATGTCTGGTTTGTTGTCACATGAGAGAATTAATTCCAATTTCATAGTGTAATTACATCTCACACATAGGGTGTTTGTTTGTTTGTTTGTTTGTTTTAGGAGTAAGTGGTTGTCAGTATACATGAGGCAATTAATACATTGCCTCAGGATGTCCATGTCAGTCAGGCTAGCAGGTTTTTACCATATGTACTATTAGGGAAGGGATTGTGCTAGTTTGACCAGTTTTTGTGCTAGGACTAGCAAAAGTGATTGTTCTTTCGAATGCTATGGATGATGTGTGGCAACACTGCAAAGTGCTCCCATAGTGCAGTAGGGAAGCTTGGGATTTCCACTAAAAGATGTCTAGGGAAAAACTGAGTTTCGATGTGTTTGCATCTATACAGGGTACCCCTAACTCCTGTTGTATGGTGCACTGTAATGCGCAAACATGAGGCTTAAATACAGGTAAAATTAAGACACTTTTAAGCTAATCTACCAATAGGAAAGCACACAGTGAACCTTCCTCCAGCAATCCCCAGGCCAGACAAGGCCGGATCCACACTCTTCTGCCACATGGGTGAAGGGGAGCTCTACTTAATGTAAGACGGCTGGTTTAGTGCTCAAGTGTATCAATAACAGGCTAGATGTATGTAGGCTTCAGTATGTCTGAATCTAGTCTGTGCTATCTAGGTATCAGGACAGTGTAAATCAAGTGCAGAGGAGTGCAAAAACAAAAAATGCTTAGAGCCCTTTTGTGTGTTTCCCAGGTCAGATAGACCAAGTAAACACTTAACTGCCACCAGATGAACAATCCCAGTCCTCCCAATGCAAAAGCACAGTAAAAGAGTGTCTGGAGTGAAGTGCTACCAGAAATGAAATTAAGTGGTATGAAATGCTACCAAAAACAAACTTAAAGATATAGATACAGCAGTGTACTTAACATCGCTTATAAGAAATGTGGTTATTCAAAAAAAGCACTTCACTTTGAATACACGAGCCAAGAGCCACTCAATTGTACAGAATTTATAAAGGCACTATAGGTTCATAGGTAGGTATTAGGCTATCTGCCCGATGGCATTTATAAGCCTAGCCAGAGTGTGTCAGCTTTCGCCACCCCATTGATTAATTAACTGAGCCTCTGTCAAGAAGAGCCAATGAAGTGATCCCAGGGATGTATTTTCTGTTACCCATCCACTCGTCAAGGTTTCTCTTGAAGAGTGTTAGTGAGGGGCTCTGCCTAATGTAGTTAGGAATTTTGTTCCAAAGCATGGGGAGTCTCTGTGACAGGAATCGATCCCTCCAGCATGTTCTATTTATTGTTGTGGTGAGGTTTAGCTTACTAGAGCCAGTGGCATCCAGTGACTTGGATTTCTTTAGGTGGAGCATGTCCATCAATTCTGAGTTGGACATGGCTTTGTAAGTCAGGCAGAGATCACCTCTGAGTAAGCGATATGCCACTGAGTACAGCTGGAGTTTTTCCAGTCGGGCTGCATAGGACATATGTTTGAGGTCAGTAATCCTCTTGGTGAGGTACTTTTGTGGTCTTTCCAGCTATTGGAAGTGTCTTGTGAGGTACATCCCAAATGGGGCATTGTACTCTATGATGGGTCTGATGAGTGACGAGTAGAGGGGCACTATAACCTCTTTATTTCTAGATGCAAACCCTTTAGTAATTAGATGGGCCACATAGAAGGATTTCCTAACTACTTTGGCAATATGATTGTCAAAGGATAGATTACTATCTACCTGGGTCCCCAGATCTCTTATTACCTCTTCTGTATTAAGGGGGCTGCCACCTATGTGGCAATTCATGAGTGTTTTGTTTTTCCCCAAATGGGATGACTATGCATTTTTTGGCATTTAGCTTGAGACCATGACTGACACCAGGTGTCTGTCTCAGTAAGGCCCTTTTGGAGAATGTCTGTGTCAGCCGGAGAGTCAATTATGGCTCCCAGTTTGCAGTCATTGGTGAACTTGGTTAGCCATAGTCCTCCTGTGTTTGCCTGTACTTCTGAGAAGTATATGCCGAACAGTAAGGGTCCCAGGACTGAGCCTTGTAGGAAACCACTTGTGACTGGTTTAGAGTCGGACCTGGAGCCCACTATTCTTACTGTGTGAGTTCTGCCTGTAAGCCAGTTGGCAACCCATCTCATGACGTAGGGGTTTATGTTCAGGCTGGTGAGTTTTTCTATAATTCCAGAGTGGGGAATGGTGTCAAAAGCCTTGGTGAGGTCAAGGTAGGCTGTGTGAACTACCTTCCCCTCATCTATGGCCTAGGGGACTGTCTCGAAGAAGTCAACCAGGTTTAGTAGGCATGATCTGCCCTTAACAAAGCCGAACTGGGTCAGGTCAAGTGTTTGGAGGTTCCCAATGTCTTTGTTAATGAGTTCCATGATGATGCGCTCCATAGCCTTGCAGACCAGGCTAGTCAGGCTTATGGGGCGATAGTTACCAGGGTCAGTTGTGGCCCCTCCTTTGTGGAGTGGAATAACCATTGCTGTGCGCCATTCTATGGGCACGTAGCCTGTGGAGAGGCTGAGGTTGAACAGTGTGTTTAGGTGGGGGGTTAGTTCGTTCTGTAGTTCGTGCAAGATGCAGCCTGGGACACCATCTGGCCCCTTTGACGCTGTGCTTTTGGCTTTGAAAGGGCTATTTTCACCTGTGTGTCTGTGATTTCTGGGACACTACACTTTTCCGGTATTGTTGTGGGCCCTTTTGGGGGTGAGAGGGGGGGTGAAGTTTGCACTGAATCTATCTGCCAGGATGTTGGCAGTATCAGTGGGTTCAGTATATTTTGTGCTACTTTGCACTAGCTCAGAGCATATCTGTGAGTTGCCACTTAGATTCTTGACATAGCTAAAGAAGGCTTTGTGGTTATCTTTCGAATCCTTGGCTATTTTTCTTTCAAAGTTAGCCTTGGAGGATTTTATGAGGGACCTTAGTTTCTTACTGATACTGATCAGGGATGTCTATCCTTCTTGGGATTTGCTTTTTTTCTGAACTAGTTTCCTCCTTCTATTGTATAGCCTATTTATGGCAGGGGTCCACCAGACTGGTTTCCTTCTCTTAGGGGAGTGAGTCTTGGTTTTGCTAGGGATGGCATGATCCATGCATCCTTGTAGGTGCTCATAGAGTGCATTTGTAAAGGTTCCTGCATCTTGGACACTGTTATCCTTTAGCATGGGGGCTGTGAAACTTACCACCTCTGTCTTAAGTAAGGTGAAGTTTGCTATAGAAATGTTTTTCACTGTGGTTTCCTTGGTTGGAGATGGTGGTGTGGTGTGGACATCCAGAGTGATTAGTTTATGGTCTGATCTAACCAGTGACTGGTTGACCTTCGGTGTGGAACACCTGTCGCCCATGTTGGTGATGACCAGGTCCAATATGTTTTCACCTCTGGTAGGGGAGTTTACCAGCTGATCCAGGGCATTTGAGTTGATACATTCCTGGAAGCGCTGGACCTGGGAGTTTGTACTTGAGTAGTTTTCCCAGTTAACGGTAGGGTAATTGAAATCACCCAATATCAGGGCGTTCGGTAGGACCATCATGTTTTCCAGTGTCTCCAGAAAGGCGGAGTGGTGGTCCTGGGTCATGGATGGTGATCTGTAGCAGGCCACAATTTGCATTGCAGATTTGCCTGATGTTAGTTGATGATCTCGGCGGTATCATGCTGCTCCACTAACCTGGAGGTGTAGGTATCCTTGATGAATATGGATACACCCCTCCTTTTGTGTTTTGGTCCATGTTCTGTGGCCGAAATGTGTGGTATGAGTTGTAGCCCAGTAGTGCTGGGGTGCTCTGTGGAGCCTTGAACCAGGTTTTAGTTACTGCACAGATGTCAACGTTCTCCATACTGAGGAGTTCTTTGAGCATGTGCATTTTGAGATTTAAACTCCTGGCGTTGAGTAGCATAACCTTCATTTTTTTATTTGTGCTGTTTATGGAGGTGGGTTTGACTTTTGAGCCTTGCCTAAAAAAGGCTCTAAGGGGGCAACAAGAGCCTTGGCCAGTATTCAAAAGCCTAGGGGTGACAGGTGCAAGCCGTCTCTTGCGAAGCAACGAGGCTTGTCGAGCATGTCGTCCCAGACTGACAGACACTGGATCTCCTTTGAATGACACCAAAAGCTTAGCCAATTGTTGAAATTGATCATTTTTTCTTTATACTGCGGTATCATTATTGGTGAGGGCAGGATGCTACTCAGGGTCAGCGTCATACCTGCCTGGGCTACATGATCAGAGAGCTCTTCCATGTCTCTTTTCATGTAGTCCAGGAAGGTACGTCTCAGGTCATTCACACCAACATGAGCAATGACAGTCATATTTGCACTTGTTCTGGAGAACTGTTCTGGTAAAACAAGATAAGCCCTCTAGCCAATAAAACTATAAAACTACATTTAGAAATTTCAAGTGTTTCCTAAGCCTCAACAGACCAGGCTACTTCCCAGTGCACTAGATGGAAAATCCACTGACTTCTTTTGTGTAAAAAGAATTGTTTGCTAGAGTAAAAATACACTACTTTATCCAACAGCTAGCTAGATCAAGTATAACAGACAATGAGAGGCAAAATGCGCTTTTTCAATATAAGCACAAGGAAAGGCAAATAAATAAGTCAGGATATCAACAACAGTATAGAAAGGAAATGCAAATAAATAATTTGGGATATCAACACCAGTGTAGAAAGGGAGGAGTCTATGTCCAGCCATCACAAACCTGCAAATGTCCCTTACAATGGAATGGCACATCATTATAAAAAGAAAACATCAAACGGCCATAGTTGTCCAACAGAAAGTAAACAGTATGCACTTACTTGTATGTAGGGTACAGATAGGAAATCTTTCCCTTTCCTCACTGCAGTGCAATCTTGGAGTTGGTATATATAATTGGGAGGGCAGGGGGCACCCCCACATTAGGAGGAATCCTTTTATGCCCCTCACACACCCTAATGTGGGGGGATGCACCCCCGCACCCCCCTAATTATATATACCCACTCTGAGATCGAACTACAGTGAGGAAAGGTAAAGTTTTCCTGTCCTTACCTTACCTACAAGTATGTACATGCTATTTACTTTTTGTTGGCCAGCTATAGGCATTTGGTGGTTTTTTTATGGTTTTGGGCCTGCTTGAGGAAAAGACTGTTCATGGTTTTGTGCTTGGTGAATGACCATTTGATAACATGCTATTCGATGGCTGAGCATAAACCAAAAAGGGAGGAGCTTATTAAGCTCAATTTAAACTAGGAGAAGGCTCCAAGATGGTATTCCAAGAAGAACAAGATTTCCTTGATCTTTCTGCATGAAGACTCCAGGAGCTCCTGCTACAGCATTATAAAGGGATCTTGTGGAATGTGAATGCCTGATACGTGCTGGCCAAGATAATGAGTTATGCCACTGGCATCATGCATTCTGATGAGCAGTGTAAGCACTGGTACAGCGAACTGCAGTTGTACCACCCTGTTCTGCTTCAGCAGTAGAAATCAAATGCTAGGGTGGGAGAGACAGACTGACAGACGGACATGTATTGTAAGCATTTTAAATATTCTCTCTTCCTAATCTGTTGCCTGGTTTACCTGTGTACTGAGGTATACTTACTTTGTATTACAGTAGCTGAGGAGTGAGAGCTTGTGGGATGTCCCAGGAATCAGGAGTTACTCTCCTGGCAGCAGGATACATATTCCATGTGTAACAATCCACTGTGTAAGAGTACTTATATGTGCACCTTATGGATTATTGTTCTATCATCTTTATGCAGGTCCAGTTGTAGTAGAGGTAAAGGTGAAAGCAGTCACCTTGGCCTACATCAGCTGATGCCTTTGGTGCTGGATCAACAGTGGTCTTCTGGTATGCCTTTCACCAGAGTGATAGAGGTCACCCTGCTAAAGGTGAGCTAGATGGATCACTGATAGACTCCACTGTCACTTCTCTGGAGGGAGGCATGTGCTGATTTTCTGACAGCGGCACCGAGGGGTTTCCAATCATCCTTTGGCAACTGATGTAGAGATTGGGGTCTAGCAATGTGCACTAAAACCTTCTTGCCCACCTCAGCACCATGAAGCACCTCCTGACATAGTTTATTGAAATTTTACAACCAGTAGGCCCCAGCCATCAAGTCACCAGAAGTCTGCCCATGACATCAGACACAAAAATGTAGGTCGGCAGTGTTTTGCCCTCTGGGCCTCTCTGGCATCTGCCCTTGACCTAAGCTCTAGTTCCATACAGTTCCCCTCCCTTATGTGTCACTTCCCATACTTTGTTCAACTATCTCCAAAGCTAGATGTCTGAGTTCATCCACTGTCATCTCCTCTTTTTGAGTGTATTCTTCTCTGTCTCTGTCTGTATTTTATGTTTGTTTGCCTACCACTGCTACCTTCCCTTCCTCCTATATCACTTACACAATTGCTCCTCACAATCTTCTCCATCTGCCCTTCTTCTTTATGTATCAAAAATAGGGATTCCTACCACACAAAAAAATGCCCTTCTTCCCTTCCAGCCTGTCATCTATTACCCTCTGTTTGCTATTATCCCCTTTCCTACTTTCCTGTGTCCCCATTTCCTCCCCATTTATTTTTTTCCAAACACCTTTATTGAATTATCACTTGTGACACAGGGAAATTTACATAAGTAATCAAACTATATTAACATAACAAACATTATACTTCACATATATTGTTATATATCATATAACCTAAGCAATATTATGTAAATTATTCAATTCCTGACTTTTTTTAAACAAGAAACATCTTTATTAAACCATCACTTACTACATAGGCAATCATACATTTACAAAAATTAAAACAAACCACGCTAACACAATTCTAGTAGCAAGTATTTTACATCACAAACCATCCTGACACACTCCCAGTTGCAAACATTATACATCACTTATAATCTACCCAATCTTTCTCACTCAAACATTACATAGCTCATTTAAATCCTACTGCCTTTTAGATCTCATTCCTCCCTTGTATGTATTGTTCCCACAATTCCCATTTTTTCCTATGTAGTTTGCTCCTACCCTTTTCTAAAGATCTCAGTTCCTGTTGTTTTATCTCTGTTATCATATTTAATACTTCCAGTATAGTTGGTTTAGATTTTGATTTTCTAGTAATTGCTTTTTTGGCAGCCACCATTATTAGAAACAGCAAGGCCTTACCATGTCTGGGCAATTCCAATTCTGTTTCATAGCTCAGAAAAATCATCTCCCTCATCCAACCAATCTGCCACCCAGCATCTCCGGCAGTGCATCCTGCAGGGAAATCTTAAAGTCTCCATCTCACAGCACTCCCAGAAAATATGTTCCCAATTACCTCTTTCTGGGAGTGCTGTGAGATTGCACTCCAAGAAAATATGTTCCCAGTTACCTCTTTCTTCCCCCCAGGGAATTGTTAAGGCTAGGCTTGTAAAGGCCCTAGGGCCAATAGCGTAGTACCAGCCTATGAACCTTCACACCGCCAACATTTACTGTCTGCCTGAGGAAAAATTCTCTGGTGTCTGCTTGGGGTATAAAAATATCTATGAAAACATTTCCAGGCAAAAATCCTAAATCTTTTAGATTTTGTTGCATATTGGGAAATATATATATATATATATATATATATATATATATATATATATATATATATATATATATATATATATATATCCTCACATTGTTTCTTTGTGAATTGCTTAGCTAATCCCTCTTTCCAATCCTTTCTAACCTCCTCTGATTTATTCTTATAGTTGTGCAATATTTTATATGCTGTACTAATTATTCCTTTTTAATGGCAGATTGTGTTCTAGATTCTATTAAAAACTCTAGCACTGCTGGTCTTTTGTTTAGGACCCCCCTATTTCTTTCTCTTTGCCTATACTCTGATATCAATCCCTGATAGGGAAAGCAATCTCTAACCTACAGACCAAATAAATTATTGGCATCTTTCCATTCTGACATCTTTCCCTCTCTAGATATTTGCTCCCAATATCTTGGTACTTTTGCCAGTTTTCTCCAATAAATTCCAGCTCTCTCTTGCCTGTTGTCTTTATCCCTAATTGCAGTCATCCCTATCAGCAGAATCTCCTTTCTCCATTCCTGTGTTGGTTTACTTCTTAGAATACATTCTGCTGCTTTATGGATATATTATTCTGTATGATTATTGTTATTCTACTTAAAGGCCTGCATCCAAAATCCTAATCACACCTTGTTTCTTGAGCTTCCCATGTGTTTCATCATCATCCATTTCTACTTTGAATTAAAGTTTTCTGCTTATGCTATGTATAGGAGTCTTAACTGTGTAGCTCTGAAATACCCCTTCAAACTGGGTAATCCCAATCTGCCCTTTTCTACTAGAAGAATCAGCTTATCCCACTTGACTCCTGCCATCTTCCCCTCCCAGATAAAGTCCTCCAGCTCATTATTAATTTCCTTTCCTCCCCATTTATATGATCAACTAGGCTGGCACTTTGCTATGCTGGCTTTGATTATGATATCTGGATGGCTGAGTGTGGCTTCATTGCACATGTGAGTATGCATGAAGTCTGTCATGCTAGCATGCTTTGGTGGTGATGTCAGCCATATCGGTGACATGCACTTCTGTAGTGCTACTCATCCCCTGGACCTACTAAATGCTGCTCTTCCATGCATATTTCTCAACTGCCCTGATTTTGACTCAAGTTTTAGCTTTGTTTGTCTGTATCCCTCCTAAAACTAGTAATTTTTGGAGAAAAGTTGGAGAATTATGCTCGATAAATAATGACAATAATTAGTTATAGACTTCTTTTATGTCAGAAAATGTAATGCATTCACATTCACTTACTGTGTCAATGTCTCAAGTTAAGTGTCTCTGATTATCCCGTACTATTTCAAGACTTGTCCCTGATTATTTCAAGATTTGTCAATGAAAGGTTGACAACTTTGTTTCCCTGTACCATTATATGTCTGTTTTACTCTGTGTTTCTTTCCTCAGTATGTTGGCACTATCATACCTCGTAGCTGTACAGAATTTCGCAGAATGTCCAGATTTTTGCCTCATATTATGGGCCCGTTTTTTCATAAAATTCTGTTTTTCTTGCAAATTAGCGGCAAATCATTAAAGACTAAAGTTAGAAAATAATGACTAGACAGCTGAGTTTCAGACTTCATACCCTTCAGAAAAATTCATGCTAATGCAAAACCTGTTATTCTATCAACTTTCTAAGCTTATAAGAGAAATATTTAAAAATTGTCCCTATTTTTCCGCCTTTGTCCCATAACTAAATATCCAAAATAAACACCATGTCTTCCAAACTTACCACATTTCTAACTCTTCTTCTTCTTCTGGCTTTTCCCGGTTAGGGGTCGCCACAGTGGATCACCCATCCGCTCATGATTGGCAGTGGAGTTTTACAGTGTCGAGTTGCCAACCTGGCGCCCAACCTTCCACAGAAGGCACACACATGCACGCACTCACACCTAGGGCCAATTTAGAGTGTCCAATCCACCTACTGCATGTCTTTGGGATGTGGGAGGAAACCGGAGCACCCAGAGGAAACCCACGCGACCACAGGGAGGACATGCAGACTCTGCACAGAAGGCACCCCAGCCGAGGATCCAACCAGAGAACCTCTTGCTGTGAGGCAACAATGCTAACCACTGCACCACCATGGCTGCCCTACCACATTTCTAACTCTAATGTTAGGCTTTATGACCTTGCCCTTCATAACCCACCTCACTAGACCTCTCTATGCTAATCACTCTCCCCCATCCCATTATACTTCCTCAGCCCTTATATAGCACACACACTCACTGATCCGTATTTCCCCAAGTCTCTACTCCATGAACAATACTTTCCTCTTCCCCTATAAAATTTTACCTAACCATAGAAACACCACAGCTCTAGCTCAATAGAACTTACTACCCAGAAACTTAATACTAAGCAACTTAATTATCTCCTCTCCCATATTCGTCAACTTATCTCTATCCTTCTCTCTAGAGACATACACCCAAACCCTGGCCCATCCCCCCAAAATATCCAAAACTCCCCATCTCACCCACCCCACTCACCCAGTAAGTCCCTGCATTTCACAACTCCAAATGCCCAGAGCATTTGTAATAAAATCCCCAACCTCCATGCCTGGCTTATCCATGATCAAAAAGATATTCTCTCCATCTCTGAAACTTGGCTGAAGCCCCATATAAAAGACTCAGAATTAATACCACCCAACCACTGCATTATTAGAAATGACAGAACACACAAAAAAGGAGGGGGTGTTGCTCTCCTCTACACCTCATCCCTCCTAGTTACCCCCTACTCCAAACCTATTCCCAAATTCGGTAACGCTGAATTATTCCCTGTCCTTCTGCAGATAAATAAGCACAAATCTATCTGTATTGTCAGCCTTTATATCCCCCCAGGAGACAATGTCTCAATCCTTGAAGACATTCTCTTCTGATTCTCTACCAACATTACCAACGAAACTATAATCCTGGGTGATGTCAACATTAACTGAGCCACAGTTCAATCACCAACCAACTCTCTAAATATAAATCTTTACAACATCGCTCAACTGATTTCCTCAACAACCAGACCATCCAAAGACTTCCTTTCTGGAAGTATCCTAGACTGGATTCTAGTTTCACATCCCCAGTACATAAGTAATAGTGGTACCTTTCCCAAATCACTAGGTGACCACCTTTCCACTTTCACTCATCGTATCCCCTCCCACACACACACAGCTAACCCATACCTATACCTCTATTCGATACCTAAAGAATTTTAACCCCAATGAATTCTCAAAAGCACTAACAAGCACAAACTGGAACCCACTAAGAACACTACCCCTAGACAACGCTGTTACCTACTTTAATACAGCTTTCTTACATTTGCTTGACTCCTTTGCACCCTAGAAAACAAAACGCACAAAAAGCAATCCCGTCCCATGGCTAACTAAGAATACCCTACTCTGCATGAAGCTCCATGATAAAGCTTAGAAACACTACCATAAAACCAAAACCACAACCACATCTACCCTTAATGAATACAAAACACTCCGTAACAAAGTAAAGAAACATATAACCTCAGATCACAAAAAGTACAGTTTTGTACCTACCATAAATGTAGATGTTCGAGTGCTAATATAGCTGCAGTAATCACAGATGGGTTCTCCAGATGTCAGGTGCCCCCAGAAGGAAGGCAATACCAAATTATATATATATATATATATATATATATATATATATATATATATAATATATACATAATATAATCCAAAATCCCAATCAGCAAGCAAATAAACTAATAAACCATAGAAGTTCAATGAAAACATCTACATTTATGGTAGGTACAAAACTGTACTATGTTCATCGTGCATACAGTAATGATTTAAAGCTACCCTGGATACCACTTTTAGCATAAATGATGGGTTGTGGTACGAAGAAACCCTGTCCTGATGGAAGAAGAGAAGAAAGCACACCCATGATGGGCCTGGTGATGGCCAGAAGGAAGGCTTTTTTCAGACACAATATTGCAAATCTGTTGAGGCAGCTGGTTCAAAAAAAGGCAATGTTAATTTTTCTAGAATAATTAAGATCCAGGGGCTGCTGGTATGTTTCCTTGGTGGTGGTATCCTTATCTTCTTAGCTCCTCTGAACGGATCCGTGTTGAATTCTGCAAATGGCTGAGGCATGGATTTTTTTTTGGAAAATGAAAAATCACTGTTCAGCAGCAGCAGCTCATACTGTAATACCTGAGGCAAATTCAGTTTCTTTTCTTTGGCCCTTTTTTCTTTCTCATTCAGAGCAAAACTTTTTCCATTTTGAGTAAAGCCTTTCTAGTAGATTCTGCCTTCTCCAAAATGAAATGACATCCTGCTTCTTGGAGTAGTTGTTGGCTCAATTGAGTGTTTTCAGCTGACTGTGAAGAGTTTTGTAGGTGTGCTGAGTCAGGAAGCGTAAACTGTCCATGCTGTCCAACTGATGAAAAGGTCCCTCTCTCCTCCTTTTGGATTGATGAAAGGAACAAAAAACTTTTCAATTGATGATTCCTGTGGGTGGCAAAAGATCTGTCTGGCCTCCCCCCACCTCCCATATCTGTAAACACCTGAGGATGCAACTTCCATTAACTTCGTGATCTGTGTGGATTCTGCATAGATTGTCTAATGGCTAGTCTGCACAAGGGGTATGAATGTGTTCCTCCTTGTTTTTATGTACCACATTACTGTGGTGTTGTGTCTTCTCTTATTAGTAATTGTCCTGGATGAGGGAGGTCCCTGAAAAAGCTAATTGCATTTATATTAGCTAGCATTTCTTTTTTGATGATGAAGGTGCTTTTTTTCCTTGGGACCATTTTGATGCACCTGTCTATGGAATTATTGGTATTATTGTTCCAAACTGTGACTGTGTTGAGACCATAGTTTTTAGGTACCATTGATGTTTTCTCATATGCAACTTTGCACATGGGATTAAGTAAATGAGATGCCATATGCCATGCCTGCAGGATTTTTTTTGCCTTTTGGTACTGTTACATACATTTTGATTTTACTGATTTAGTTAAGTAGTCCTGTTTTTGCCCCTGTTTTTCTGGCTGGGTGTTTGGCGTGTTGGTGTGGCAAGTGGCTGGCACCCTGGTTTCTTATTGGTGTTAGCTGGATTTATTGTGTATTGTGTTGATTGTGTAGAATGCAGAAACCAGTAGACATAAGCCATGTTCCAGAAGTGTGTGCTTGCTCTCCTCCTTGGATCAGCAGTCAGGCAGTCATCCAAATATTTTGTATAATTGTATACTGAGTAGTCTGCACTGATGCCAGGCATTTTATGAATACAGGTGTGTTTACCCACTTGCTCTGCACTATGCATCATCATGCTCCCTTCCTCAAAATCTGTTGTTCAGGTTGAGATATTTTATTCCCTTTTGTGATAACAGGAACTGATGTTGATATTTAATATAACTGAACTGATAATTAATCATGGGCCTTGAGAAATGGTTTCAGGGTCAGCATTATGCTTTGTAGAGAAATTGGTGAGAGAGTTAACTCTGTAGTACCTATATCAGGTTTGACTGGTGCAGGAGGCAGGATCCGGGGTGGCAAGAGCCTCCGACAAACATCATCAATCAAGTATGTCAAGACAGGAGGGGTATCTGTGTTGTGTTGAGGTAACAAAAAAAAGAAGTCTTTTCTCTTTTTGGAATCGAAAAGTTCTTGCCTTCCCAAGTGTTCAGAATGTTCTGATAAAATGGAGCCCTGATCAGAAGAGGAGAAATCTTCCTCCACTCTGGCTCTTGTCTGGAGGGGCTGAGACCCCCCTAATATAAGTAACTAAATCCTCAGCCATTTTAAGCATTTGTTTTAGGCATGGGGCCTGGAGATGGGCCTGGCACAGGCCTCCTCTTGGGATGCCTGGCTGATTTGTATTTAGTAAAATAGAAAAAGAAAAGGAATGGTCTAGGGGCACCATGGGTGGAAGTGTGGATGTCGTGGCCTGGGCCTAAACAAGGTATGCAGAGGGAATGGAATCCTTATGTATTTTTTGCTTCCAAGAAATAAAATACAATTATTTTTTTTTCGGTCGAGGCCCTATTTTTCCACACTCCAAACCAACCTTAACGCTAATTCTAAAACTTCCTGAGATGGAATCTCCTCTCTCCTCAACCCAGGTAAAAAAAGAACCCCCTGCCCTGACCCAAATGCCTCCCATTTGGAACTAACTTCACAATTTAACTCTTTCTTTATAGACTCCATAGCCAAACTATCACCATCCTTCACTAATAACCCAGCTTCCCCACATCAACCCCCACACATCCCTTTTACCTCTGTCAACTCCAGCTCCCAACCTCCTCCATTTTCTATTACCCCCATTCATGTCTCTACTATAAAAAAATACTTCTAAAGCTGAAACCTTGTTCTAATGCCCCTGACAATGTACCCTCCTACTTCCTAAAAATAACAGCAGAAGCTATTGCCCTCCCTATCAGCATACTAATAAATTGACCCATTTCTGAATGTCATGTCCCCCAACTCTGGAAAAAAGCCTTTATTATCCCACTTCATAAAGGGGGAAACAATGATAACATCACTAACTTCCAACCTATTGCTATCCTATCCCTGGTTTCGAAACCTCTCTAAAAATGTATTCACCTGCAACTTCTTCCTTATCTCTCAAGAAATAAACTTCGTATTTGTACCCAGCATGGGGCCATAGCACCACCACCGCTCTCCTCTCCTTCCTAGAAACTGTCAACAAGGCCCATGACTCCAGTCACATTGTGTCCACCCAGCTCTTAGACCTTTCTAAGGCCTTTGACACCATCTCTCATAACCTTCTCTTTACTAAACTCTCCAAACTAAATCTATCCGACTCTGCTATCAATTGGTTTACCAGTTACCTAACAGACAACAAGCAGTCAAGTGGAATAAAGCCATTTCACCTTTCCTAATTACTCCCACAGGTGTGCCCCAAGGTTCTATTCTAGGACCCCTCCTATTCAATATTTTCATAAATGACTTCTATCTTGCCATCCCTAATGCTAAACTCATCCAATACGCTGATGACTCTACAATTATCTGCTCTGCCACATCTGCCTCTTCATTAGCAAAATTAACTCAGGATGCCTTCTCTTCTACTGAACAGTGGATGCTTGACAACCACCTGGCACTCAGTGCATCCAAGACCAAATTAATGATATTCACCCCTTCTAAAATCACCATCCTAGATAAAGATTCTTTCTGTATCACCAGCCAAAATAGCACACCTCTCGAAATAGTTCCCACTGCAAAACTATTAGGAGTCCTCATTGATGACCAACTAAAGTCTGATAACCATCTACAAGCAAACTTCAAAAAAACACACAAGAAACTTGGCATGCTCTACCGCCACTACCGCTTCATCTCTCCTGCCACCAGGATCACTCTTGCTACTATTTACCTCATCCTTTCCCTCTTATATGGTGCCTCCATCCTTACTAATCTTCAATCCTCCCTCAAATCAAAACTCTCCTCCTGCTACTACAAAATTTCTAATTTTGCTACAGGCCACAGATCCTTTACCCATTACTGTAAATCCCTGCATCAACTGAACTGGCTTGAGCTACCCAATTACCTCATCTATACTCAACTGATCCAAGCACACAAACTTATTTTTAGCCCCTCTCTCTGCCCCTCCCTTACCTCTACCTTCCAAAATGCATCAACCAAATAGATGTCTAAGATCCAACTTTCAAAATCTTATTGAGCTACATAAACCTGTCCATCCACCAGCAAACATCTTCTATCCTTCTCCATAGCACGCCATTGGAACTCATTTCCACCACACATCCGTACCACTAGCAAACTCTGCTTTCAAAACTGTACTCCACTCCCATCTAAACTCACAGTGGGAATGCTCCTGCTCCCATCATACGTAGCTTTGTCAACCACAGTTACTCTCTACAAGCTAATATATCTGCTAAAGAGCCACCTACTGTCTCATAACTCCTAACAATAACTGTTGGAACAATCATTTTATAAGAAATGTAATTTGTATTGTTACTGCAACTTGTTACTCTGTAACTTCTTGTATTTCTATGTATATTTGTCTTATTGCTATGTGTATTTTTGTACTTCTCTGGAGCTTTTCTCCCCAGGACTCCATTGAAAACGGGCTCCTCATGGCCCAATGGACCATCCTGGCAAACAAACTGAAAATAAATAAATAAATAAAATTTTATTTATTGTTTTGTTCAGATTTCTTGCTGTAAGAGGTTGACAGGTATGACACTCGCCCTAATATATCTTACTAGATGTGGCCACATCATAGTAACCTTTCAGCAATAAGTATGTGCAAAGCACTTGATTATGAATCCCAACCATTTAGTGATATTCACAAATATTGTTAAAAAGCAATTTCAAAATATCCATATTTGTGTGTGGAGGTGATTTGCAGGACAACACTGGCAAATTACAGCTAACTAAACAACTTTGCTGGAAATATAACTGGCTTGGCTGGTTAGACTACCAAAAAATAAAATGCTACAACTATTTTTGATACAGAACAGAAAGCTGTAATAGTTCTGTATTCAAAATGAAATATAATATCATTAAGTTTAATAACATTTAAATTAATGCCACTGTAAAGTTAATTTCCTGCTAAAGAAGTCTGCAATTTTTAGTTTTTTCATAGCATAGCTTTAGTCTGGAAAATTATTTCCCAAAACATTTCAGGGCTCATCAGGCATTCCTATTCAATTCTTCAGATATCAAGGACTATAATTAGCCAGTGTTGCTTAGGGCACACAAAGTTGAGTAATATTGTGTTATGGTTCTGGAGAGTTGTATGAACATTATATTGTGCGACTCCAAAGCACTCTAAAAAGTAGTATTCCCAAAGTAGTGCATTTTCTTTGTAGAGATTTGATGTGACCAAGTAAGTAGTCATATTTTTGAGAGGTGTAGATGTGCATTCACTAAAGATGCTACTTTATTTATTTATTTATTTTACATTTGTTGACCGGGATAGTCTGACTGGATACATATCCATTTTCAGCAGAGGCCCGGGGAGAAAAGCTGTATCTGTTGACCGGTATAGTCCGACTGGATACATATCCATTTTCAGCAGAGGCCCGGGGAGAAAAGCTCCAAAAAACAAGTAATAATAATAATAATAATAATAATAATAATAATAATAATACAATAATACTAAAAACAGGGCGAAAAAAGAATGTAGATGCATTATTTCAGAAGGTTTAACACAGTAGGAATTAGCTACCACATGCTAAAGGTTTAACAGAGCGAGAAAAGTATATAGATACATTATTTTGCAATGTTTAGCACAATAGGAACATGTTACCACGTGCTAAAGGTTTAACTCAGTGACTAGCAGGCAAAATTGTACATTATAACATAACACATTTGATCAATAGAATGACTGGCTTGCTAATAGTCAGATATTAGATATTAGAATTAGATATGATATATCATGTTTCTGTAATGCAAGTTAACCATTTCAAGGTAAAAATCACCAATTCCTGAAAAAAATCCATCTGAGTTCCCTTTAAAAGATAAGTACACAGATAGTATGTATACATATTTTTTCAATGTACCTGCTTGTATTGGAGGTATTTTGATGAGGTTGTAAGCAATTGCAAAGTTCTTCCCAAAACAGTTGCCGATATTGTACACAGTCCCATCATTCTCAATATGGGGGTGAGCTGTCACACCATTAATTGAAACATATTTGCATAGATCCACCTGAAAAAGAAATTGTAACTGTAAGCTGTATATTGTTAATTCACCACAAATGAGACATTGCTAATAACATGTTTTGCAAGTGAAATGAATAATGGAGCTGCATTTACTTGCAATTAGCAAGTACACTGGCAGTAGAGGAATACAGTACAATATAGACCAGAATATAATGTAGGCTATAGAAAATTATATAAAATGGTGTAAATTAATTAGCCAAATAATGGCAAGGTTTTTATCTCCATATCTACTGTCCATACACTCACCTGAAGGACAACACTGCAAGTTGTGGGGTGGCTGGTTAATTACAAAATAAAGCACACTTCATAATGTATACCTGCAATTAGAGTAACCTTGTTTTTTTGTTCTTCTTTTGGCTTTTCCCATTTAGGGGTTGCCACAGCGGAGCTCCGGTCCACTAATGATTGGCAGTAGATTTTTTATGGGTGCAGAGGTGCCAGCTTGACGCCCAACCTTCAACAAAGGCACGCCCATTCTACGCATGTCTTTCGAACGCCACTCGACCCCAGGGAGGACATGCAGACTCCACACAGAAGGCACTCCAGCTGAGAATCGAACAGGAGAATCTCTTGCTGTGAAGCAACAACGCTACCGTTGCAATTAGATTAATCTTGGTACTAAATTAAATTGTGATTAACTGTTTGTCAAGCAAGAAATAATGAATAAAATGTTTAAGGATTGCCATGTCGTGTGATAAAAAGAAATAACGCTCTAACTGTGCCTCAGCCAGTATGGGTTCAAACAGTGCCCCAAGAACTGGAAAATCAGCCAAGAAAGGCTAGCTTACTAATCCTGGAAGGAGTGAGCTGACAGAGTCCTACCAGAGAATTGCCCACTGGAGGGATATAGTATGTGTATACTACAAGAACATTTTAATATTACATATATGTTTTGCCATATATAGGAGGCTTCTAGTGGAATAAGTTATTGCATTTCATCAGCCTGAGGTTACCATTACTGCATGAAAGAGGGCTACCACATAGAAAAAGCAGGCTTTTCCTTAAATATAAAGCATCACATAAGAGGCTATGGCACATTTTGTAGTTCAAATAGCCACACAACTGTGTAGCTGACTACAAGGCAGGAAAAAGCCTATTTGTCAAAATCAACTCCCTTTTTTCTTTAAAAGTAGTTTGGGATTTCAAATGATGGCATAGAAACACAGTTTTGACTGATAGCACATGCATGCACTGCAATGAAATTAACAAATTATTCCTTTTATGAATTTCCCCAGAGTTACTTCCTGTATTTACCAACTGAAACTATTAGCATTTTATGCCAATGTAGTCAGCCAGTCAACACATTCCCATTCTCTTCTGAAAAAGAAACCTTTTACACAGACTGTAGCAAGTCACCTTTCATCATGGCCATCGAATATGAGGTAGACCAGCACATGCCACATACTGAAACTGACTGTGAGGACAGTTTTAACAATAAATATGATCACATTCTTTCCAGGTTTCATACTGTTGGCTTAGATAGCACATTGGCTCTTTTTTCTGTGTATAATACTCTTTTGTTATAAAGTAGATTGTCTTCTATTTTTTTTTTTTTGCTCATATACTTGACCTGGCCGGTGGCTCCCCTGACTGTACTCAAGTTTAGTATAAGAGCCCACTAACCAATTTATTCCCACCCCAGGGATCTACTGACAGTGTGACCCTTGATGGGTGTGGTGAGAGTCCACTGACACATTCATTCCGCTTTCAGAGAGAGTAAGCCACTGTCGGCACCCAGGCTCTCAGTTAGCGGTGGAAGTCTGGTGGTAGGGAATGGGACAGATGGCTGGTCTATTGGATCCCCCCCCCCCATCTCCTTACAGCTCCTATCCCCTGCAACTGCTCAATCATGCTCCAATACTGTAGCATACTATAGGAAATATGCAGCTGGCACTCTAGTCTAGACAGGTCAGCATATTCTGTGCAACCTCAGACTCCACAAGTGCAATACTCACTGCTCTCACTAAGTGTCATGTAAGTGGCAAGCAATAGTTGTATCTGTCCCCCTAGGATCATTGAGGCAGCAATGGCCAGTCACTTCCATCCCCTGTAGCCCACACCTTCTACTTGCCATGCCTTTACTTGAACACAGGTTGTGTGAGTTGAAGTCAGGGCTTCATCACTATGGGGGAGGAGTTTTTGTTTTTGTACTTTTACATCAATGGTCTGCAAATACATTTTAACAACTTATTCAGCCTCAGGACAATTTACAGGTTCATAGATGTGTACTAGGTTAATGGCGCTGGAGCCTTTACAAACCTAGCCCATAGGATTACCCTGGCATCGTGCCACCTGACCTTAGTTCCCAGTGCCCCTGTTGAGTAAAGCCACTGGAGTGATCCCTGGGGTGAATTTCCTATTTCCCATCCACTCATCAAGATTTATCTTGAAGAGGGCCAGTGAGGTGCTCTGTTTGATATGTATGGGAAGTCTATTCCAAAGCATGGGCAGTCTCTGGGTTATGAACCTGTCCCTCCAGCATGTTCTGTTGATTGTGGTAATGAGGTTGAGGTCTCTGGAGTGTGCAGTATGGAGGGATTGGGATTTCTTTAGATGTAGCATTTCTAACAGAGCTGGGTCAGATATGGCTTTGTAAGTCAAGCAGAGATCGCCTCTAAGTAGGTGATATGAGACAGAGAATAGTTGGGAGTTTTTTTAATCTGTCCATATAGGGCAAATGTTTAAGGCCTAGGATCCTTTTTGTGATGTACGTTTGTGGCTTCTCCAGTTGTTGCACGTGTTTAGTGAGGTACATGCCAAATGGGGCACTGTACTCAATGATTGGCCTAATGAGGGAAGAGTAGAGAGAAACAATTACCTCTTTCTTCCTGGATGCAAAACCCTTAGTAATGAGATGTGCTACATAGAAGGACTTTCTGACCACAGTGGCAATGTGGTAGTCAAAAGAGAGGTTGCTGTCAACCTGTGTTCCCAGATCTCTTATAATGCCTTCTGTGTTCAGTGGACTACCATTGATGTAGTAATTCATGGGAACTGGGTTTTTCCCAAAAGGGATGATGGTACATTTTTTGGCATTGAGTTTAAGGCTATAGTTCTGACACCAGCTGTTTGTCTCAGTGAGACCTTTCTGTAGGATGTCAACATCACTCGGGGAGTTAATAATAGCTCCCAACTTGCAATCGTCTGTGAACTTTATCAGACAGAGTCCCCTCATGTTGCCCTGGACTTCAGAGAAATAGATACCAAACAGGAGAGGACCCAGGACCAAACCTTGTGGGTTCAGCTACTTTCACACTATGGGTTCTACCTGTGATCCAGTTTGCAATCCACCTAGTGATATAGGGCTTGATGCCTAGCTTAGTGAGTTTTCTATGATTCCTGAGTGGGGAATGGTATCAAAGGCCTTGGCCAGATCAAGGTAGGCTGTATGAACCACATTGCCTTCATCCACAACTCTGGTGACCGACTCAAAGAGTTTGGCGATTACCTATATCATTGTTTATTGGGTTCATGATGATGCATTCCATAACTTTGCATATCAGACTCATTAGGCTAATGGGGCAATAGTTCCCAGGGTCTGTAGTCACTACTCCTTTGTGGACAGGGATGACTGTAGCAGTGCTCCATTTGGTAGGGACAAAGCCTAAAGTGAGGTTGTAATTGAACAGGGCACACAGGTGAGGTGCCAGTTCACTCTGTAGTTCATGTAGAACACAGCCAGGGATACTGTCAGGTTCCATAGAAGCTGTATTCTTGATGTTCATCATGTTTCACTGTTGCAGTCATTACTCTTGGGTTATCCTGCTGGCAGGCTACCCACAGTCGGCCTGAATTCCAAAGTCCTGGTCTGGGGTCGGTTGCTGTCACCTCTTCCCTGACGTCAGTGCGCCAGGGGTATAAAAGATGCAGCCGACGCCATTTTCTTTAGTCTTTCTTGCCGCATGGTGCCCGAAGCAAAAGCAGTTCTCAAGTGCCGGTCGGCCGACTCTTGAGATTTTCAAATCCGAATTTCAGAACTGAAGTCTTCATTAAAGCTAAGTGCACCAGACCGATGTCAGAAAAAGTTAACAATTGTATTTCTTGTGGGAAGCAAATACCTCATAAGGATTTTCACTCTTACTGTATTCCTTGCCTAGGCCCTGACCACAACGTTATTAGCTGTCAGTTTTGTGCTAGATTTAACCAACGCACTATTAAGCATCAGTTCGATTTTGCATTATATTACTTTGGCCGAAGGTTTAATTATATAATGCCATTGGAACAGCAGATGACCAGAGTTTACAAAAAATGCAAGGACAAGGAAAAGGATAGGCATCTGAGGTCCAAAACCAATGACGAGGCCTCCGTTAGGTCAGTTGCCAGTTCACCGGGTCTCAGTGAGGTGCTTTCGCAGCCCCTGGCACCCGCTACCTCATAGCCACAGGCCACTTCCGACTCCCACGTGGAGCCGACTGGGCCTCTGGATACTCAAGGTATTAGACACTCATAAATCATTCCCTCAGATGGGTCCGGAGCCGCCGAGCAGGCATCAGCTTCTGAGGGTGTCTTCAGACCTACACAGTTATATGTTAAACCATCTTCAACTTCAAAGACAAAGACTAAAGCAACTCCAAAGACAAAGAAACAAGTACAGCATTCTCCTACTCAGACTTCCATGCCTAAAAAACAGATGCTTAAAATGGCCGAAGACCTAATTACTTTGATCAGGGGTTCCCACCCCCCTCCTGATAATTGGCCTAGGCAAGAGACAGAATATGATTCTTCTGACAAGGTTTCTATTTCCTCTGATTCCTCTTCTCAACAGGGTTATTCTATTCCTCCCTATAAGGATTCTGATGCTGAAGAATCCATTCCTTCAGCCTCTCCTCCTAAGGATTACTCTTTTGGGGAAAAAAGGTTCAGAGACTTTCTGCTACTACCTCAGCACAGACCCCTTGCTATTCCATATGTTCTAGACATTGTAGATTATGTATTTTCAGAGTCCGGCCTGTCCCCTGACTCTTTACCCCGTGCACCTGCTAAGCCTGACAGATACAACAGGGTCCCAGATTCTCATAAATTCCTATATAAAAACCCCGCTGCTGACCCAGAAACTATATCTCAGGGTCCCAAAGGGGTCAAAGCTTCCACTGCAAAAAACCCTGTCCCCTCTGATAGGGATTCTAGGGCACTGGACAGATGGGGGAAAAAAGTTTACACTTCTGCTACCTTGGCTGTAAGTGCTTTAAATTATCAGTTTCATATGCTTAAATATCAGCAATACTTAATGTCACTGCTTAAACAGAAATTGTTGGCAAATTCTGAATGTTCAGAGAACAAGGAAATGCAGGATTTATTGCATGCAACTGAACAAATGGGAAAGCATACTTTGCAATGTGGCTATGATTCACTGGAGGCCTCTTGCAGGGCCACTGTTACAGGTTCTGTTCTTAGAAGGCATGCTTGGTTAAAGGAACAGAATTTACCTGATCATGTTAAAGCAAAATTATTAGATGCTCCATTACAGCATGATACTTTGGTGCTAAAGCAGAAGAGGTGTTGAAGAAAATGGAGGATAAAGTGAAATCCATCCAGACAGTTAAGGATTTTTTACAGGTACAGCCACCCAGATTTAGCAGGAACTGGCCTTCCAAAAATTGGTCCTTTCCAGTGTCAGACAGGCCACAAAGAGGCAGATACAGAAATGCCAGAGGAAGATCTCAGCCCCAAGGCTCATACAGGCCTAAACAATGGGGTGCTCCTACCTCCAAATCCAGAGAAGACAAATCACAACCTTACAGGAAACAGTCCCAATGACTTTCCTCTGCCAGATCCAAGCACTTTCCTTTTGGCAACCCCCTTAGGGGGAAAACTAGCACTTTTTTCACCAAATTGGCAAATGATTACCCAAGACAAATGCTGAACATAGTGTCCCAGGGCTACAGGTTCCATTTTCTCACCCTACCAAGGGCAAAAGGTATGCCTGACCTGCCACACATTCAATGGGCAGAGACACAAAAGCAAATCACAGCCCTCATGGACATGAGGGCCATTCAACAAGTACCTCAACAAGAGCAGGGGCAAGGATTTTACTCAAGACTTTTCTTGGTGCCCAGAAAGGACAAAACCTGGAGACCAATACTGGACCTGTCTATACTAAACACGTTTCTGGAGGTTCCAAAATTCAAGATGTTGACCCTACAGCAGCTACTGCCCATGCTGGGCAAGAAGGCTTGGCTCGTAACTTTGGACCTAAAAGAGGCATACCTGCATGTCCCAATCAGACAATCTTGCAGAAGATACCTCAGATTCATAGCTGTCTCAATGCACTACCAATTCTCTGCACTGCCCTTTGGCTTATCTACTATACCCAGAGTCTTCACAAAATTTCTGGCACCAGTAATTGCATTTTGCAGACAATGAGGAATTCAATATATCCGTACTTGGATGACTGCCTTATACAAGCAGAGAACAAAGACATTCTTCTAAAGCATCTGGCATTTGTAAAATTATTACTAATTTGTCTAGGGTACACAGTAAACGAAAAGAAATCAAAACTAGTACCCTCTCAAGAGATAATATTCCTGGGTGCAAGCTTAAATACAACTGCCCAGATGGCTTATCTCATGCCAGACAAACAAAGGCAACTGATTTCTTACTTCAAAAAGTTGGCAACAAAGACCCACTTATCTGCAAGGAAAATCCTGCAGGCCTTGGGCTTCATGGCATCCTGCATTCTACTAATTCCATATGCCAGACTGCATATGAGGAAACTACAATGGTATCTAAAAAGTGCTTGGACTCAGCATTGCCACAGCCTGGAGATAGTAATTACCCATATTCCCTGCCTGCAACAGGAGTTTCGGTGGTGGGCACAGGCCTGTTACCACAACAAGGGTCTGCCATTCACTTTACCCACAGCCAGACAGACACTGACAACGGATGCATCAGATTATGCCTGGGGGGCCCATATGGCAGGAAAATGTATTCAGGGCACATGGCCTGCAAGCCAGATGCATCTTCATATCAATCAAAAAGAGATGCTGGTGGTTTAGAATGCCCTGTCAGCTTTCAAGGATCTACTTCATCCAGGACAGCCACTGATAAAGACGGACAATACTGCGGTCATGTGGTACATAAACAAGCAGGGAGGCACACATTCCTACCCCCTCTGTAGACAAGCAATGACCTTGTGGGATGCAGCATTAACTTATCAAGTTCACCTGCAAGCACAATTCCTGCCAGGAAAAACAAAAACTCTGGCAGACGAACTAAGCAGAAACCTCATGGATCCCCACGAGTGGAAACTGGATCCACAAGACTTCAGCATGATAACAAGGAAATGGGGATGCCCAGACATAGATCTATTTGCCTCCCCTCACAACTGCCAATTACAGAGATTTTGCACAAGGATTTATCACAAACAAGCATGGAGAGTAGATGCCCTATCCTTCAGCTGGAAAAACCTAACAGTATATGCCTTTCCTCCACTGCCTCTCCTTCCCAAGATACTCCTAAAGGTCAGACAAGAGAAGCCAAAAATGATACTGATCGCACCAGACTGGCCACGCCAGCACTGGTACCCAATCCTACATAGCTTGTCTCAAGGTCCAGCATGGATATTGCCTCAAACTTCTCACTTGCTGACCCAACAAAACAATCAGATCCTGCGCAGCCAACTCAGGACCTTAAATCTGGCAGCATGGCAGATAATGTAGCCATTCAAAACACTCCTCTTTCAAAAGCTGTTATGGATGTTATCTTGGAGGCCAGGAGGTCCAGTACCAGAAAATCTTATGCAGAAAAATGGAAGAGAATCTGTGCTTGGAACCAGGAACAAGGCATTGACACGTATGTACCAAATATTCCTCAGATTCTACAATACTTAACTAAGATGCTGGACAAAGGCCTTTCCTTTTCATCAATTAAGATTCATGCCTCTGCCATTTCAGCACATTACAATACGGAACCACCAATCTTTTCTCATCCTTTAATAAGGCAGTACCTCAGAGGGGCCAAAAACATCAGGCCTCCAAGGAGAGCACCAGTTCCGGCATGGGACCTCAATTATGTCTTGGAAAATCTCACACTGCCTCCCTCTGAGCCAGCCTCAACAGCTGATATAAAATTCTTATCATGGAAAACAGCTCTGCTCCTAGCAATAACCTCTGCAAGATGAGTCTCGGAGTTACAAGCACTCATGGCTGTGGAACCTTTTATCATTTTTCATCCAGACAGGGTTTCTCTGAGGACAAACCCAACATTTATGCCTAAGGTGGTGTCCAGTGTGGCCCTCAACCAAACCATTCACTTGCCTGCATTTTATCCAAATCCACAGAACAAGGGTGAGAAAATTCTGCATTATTTGGATATACACAGGCAGCTCCGCTTCTACTTGGACAGAACTAAAGCTTTCAGAAAGACTGAGCAACTTTTAGTGTCATATGCTGCAGGATCACAAGGAAAGGCTATTTCTAAATGGATAGGTCATTGCATCCATTTCTGCTATTCTCAGCATGGCAAATCAGTGCCTAAGGGCATTAGGCCTCATTCTACCAGAGCAGCAGCCACTTCAGCAGCCTTCCTCAGAGGAGTACCAACCAAAGACATCTTAGAGGCTGCAACTTGGAGTTCAGTGCACACTTTTACAAAGCACTACCACTTACCTCTTTATTCTAAATCCAGAACAGGCTTTGTCACTGCAGTGCTGCAGGGCCTTTTAGCCTCTCCTAATTCTATTTAGGCCCAGCCACCCATCCTCAGCTTTGGGATTCAACCCAAGAGTAATGACTGCAACAGTGAAACATGATGAACATAGTACAGTTGTGTACCTACCATAAATGTAGATGTTCGAGTGTATTCACTGTTGCTGTCCAGGTTTCCCTCCCTCCGTCCCCCTTCTTTTGCTGGGGTTTATCTGTACTTCTCTATTCTATACAACCTATGTGGTGTACTTGCTTGTAGATGAAGGAAATGTTTCATTACTGCATGTATGTTTATTGGCATAATATTTTTAACCTAACCTTTTGGGGGCACCTGACATCTGGGGCAAGAAAAACTGAAGAAAATGGCGTAGGCTGCATTTTTTATACCCCTGGCGCACTGACGTCAGGGAAGAGGTGACAGCAACCAACGCTGGACCAGGACTTTGGAATTCAGGCTGACTGCCGGTAGCCTGCCAGCAGGATAACCCAAGAGTAATGACTGCAACAGTGAATACACTCGAACATCTACATTTATGGTAGGTACACAACTGTACTGTCTTCAACATTGCTGTTTTAACCTGTGCAGCAGTAATACTGGGTACCTGGCAATCTACTGGTATTGTGATTGGTCCCTTGGGAGGGAGGGGTAAAGTTGGCACTGAATCTGTTGGCCAGTATATTGGCAATATCTGTAGGCTCGGTACAAGAGGTACCATTATGCAGTTGCTCAGAGCAAATATGGGTATTGCCATGGAGATTCTTTACATAACTATAGAAGGCTGTGTGGTTCTTTACTATCTGTTGCAATTCTGTTTTCATAGCTAGCTTTAGCGGATTTGATGAGGGATCTCAACTTTTTGTTGAGGCTGATAAGGGAGTTTTTCCAGTCTTGGGAATTCACCTTATTCTGCATCAGTTTTCTCCTTCTGTTGTAGAGTTTGTTTATGGCAGGGGACTGCCAGATTGGCTTCCTTTTTTTGGAGGAGAGTGTCTTGGTTCTGTTGGGTATGGCGATATCCATGCATTTGTGTACATGTTCATGCAGTGCATTGGTGTATGATTCGGCAGTCATGCAACTGATCTCCATTTGCATGGGTGCTGTGAAGTTAGTCACCTCTGTTTTTAGGAGCCCAAAGTTAGCTTTGGAGAAGTTTTTCATGGTGGTTACCTTTGCGGAGCGGGAGGGCGGAATGTGGATTTCCAAGGTGATTACTGTAAATCTTACAGATTAAATTATTTTACAAACTCCTGGGGCATTTTTATTTAAGCCCTGCTTTTCAGTAATATATTTCAACAGTACTAAAAGCATTTTCTGGACCCTAATGATGTGGCACAAAGGGATAAAGTCCAAATGATGACCCAGATGACCAGTGCTCAGTTAGCAGACATGAGAGCTGGATGGTGCAGGGCAGGAGGATTTAAGTGAGTAGCATATGGCTTGCCCATTCTAGTAGGAGGGAGATGCCTTGACTTGCCAGTTGAGTGACACCCAGTGAGACCACTGTGTGGTTAAGTCCAAGGAGTATGGGCCGAAGGGATGTGCTACCATGGTATAGCTATGTTGATTAGAGAGAAGTCATGAGGGAAAGCTTGCTTTTTTCCTGCCACAAAGAAGGCATGTAATGTGTATCTCAGAAGCTACCAAGGGGGTGTTAGAAACTCTTGGGATGGAGAGAGATGCTGATAACTGCCCAGATGATGCTACAATTGGATTTCATCTCACTGGGAAAGAATTGGCCATCAATGGCTCTTCCCTCCATGAGGAATGAATGGGCCAGTTACATTGGTGGGGCTGAGGCAGAGGGGTTAAAAAACAATGCTAAAACAATTTTTTTAGCTTTAAATAACTTTGCATGAAGAAACACACTGTTCTAATTACTTCTCAGAATCTTAAGTAATTTTCTTTTTAATGGAAACGCATTAAAACATTTTCAAAATGGAAGATCTTGTAGTGCTTCAGGAAAATGATTGTCTCCTTTGGCCACTCTGACAGCGTCTTTATTAAATGGTGTGATGATATTTACAGTTTTGCTTTTTAAATTGATTTAAGTTTGATTGCAGTATTGCAATTAACCATTCTGGATTTGTTTTAATTCTGAAGCTGGTGAAAGATGGAAGTAGGGCAGATAAGTTCATAGGTTCAAACGTTCATAGGTTGGTACTAGGGCCTTTACAAGCCTAGCCATAACAATTTCCCGGCTATTTCTTCCCACACTATTTACTTCCCTGGACCCCTGTCTAGCAGGGCGACTGAAGTGATCCCTGGGGTGAATTTCATTTTTCCCATCCAATCAAGGTTCCTCTTGAAGAGGGCCAAAGAGGTGCTCTGCTTGACATCTATGTTCAGTCTATTCCAGAGTCTGGGGAGTCTTTGGGTCAGGAACCTATCCCTCCAGCATGTTTTGTTTATTGTGATGACAAGGTTTAGATCCCTGGAGCATGTGGCTCTGAAGGATTGGGATTTCTTTAAGTGTAGCATGTCCAACAGCTCTGGGTTTGACATGGTCTTGTATGTTAAGCAGATATCGCCTCGGAGTAGACGATATGCAACAGAGTATAGCTGGAGTTTTTTAAGGTGGTCAGCATAGAGCATCTGCTTTAGGCCTGTGATTCTTTTAGTGAGGTATTTCTGCAGCCTTTCCAGTTGTTGCAGATGTCTTGAGAGGTACATACCACATGGGGGCATTGTATTCTATAATGGGTCTAATGAGGGATGAGTACAGTGAGACAATGACCTCATTTTTTCTTGATGAAAATCCCTTAGTGATGAGGTGTGCCACATAGAAGGATTTCCTGACTGTTGTGGTGATGTGGTTATTGAAGGTGAGACCACTCTCCACCTGTGTCCCTAAGTCTCTTATCACACTTTTGGTGTTTAGTGTACTGCCACTTATGTGGTAATTCACAGGTACATGTTTTTTTTCCCAAATGGGATAACTATACATTTCTTGGCATTGAGCTTGAGCCCATGGCTCTGGCACCAAGCATCTGTTTCTGCAAGGCCATTTTGTAGAGTATCAACATCATTTGGGGATACAAAAATTGCTCCCAGTTTGCAGTCATCTGCAAACTTTGTTAGCCAAAGTCCCTTAGTGTTGGCCTGTACTTCAGAGAAGTAGATGCCAAACAACAGTGGTCCCAGGACTGAACCCTGAGGTACTCCACTTGTCTGGAGCTGGATTTGGAGTCAGCTACTTTTACAGTGTGGGTTCTGTCAGTAAGCCAGTTGGTAACCCATCGAGTGACGTAGGGATTAATGCGCAGCTTAGTAAGTTTATCTATGATTCCAGAGTGGCGGATGGTGTTAAAGGCCTTGGTGAAGTCCAGATAGGCTGTGTGGACTGCCTTATCCTCGTCCACGACTCTGGAGACTGATTCAAAGAAGTCAATCAGGTTCAGGAGACATGATCGGCCCTTCATGAACCCAAACTGGGTGGGGTCCAGTGTTTCAAGGTTGCCAATGTCTTTGTTTATATGTTCCATGATAATATGTTCCATGGCCCTTAGGGGGTGAGCGGGGGTGAAGTTGGCACTGAATCGATCTGCCAGGATATTGGCAATATCCTTGGGATCAGTATATTTAATGCCATTCTGTTGTAGCTCAGAGCAGATCTGAGCATTGCCATTTAGACACTTGACATAGTTATAGAATGCCTTGTGGTTGTCTTTGGAATCTTTGGCAATTTTATTTTCGTAACTAGCTTTGGAGGATTTTATGAGGGATCTCAGCTTCTTACTGAGGCTGGTAAGGGAGTTTTTTGCATCCTGAGATTTTCCTCTTTTCTGCAACAGTTTCTTCCTTTTGTTGTAAAGTCTGTTTATGGCAGGGGACCACCAGATTGGCTTCCTTTTTTGGAGGAGAGCATCTTGGTTCTATTTGGGATGGCACAATTCATGCATGAGTGGATGTGCTTGTACAGTGCCTTAGTTTTGGACTTAGCATTCGAACTTTCAGTTCCCGACTGCATGGGTGTCATGAAGTTTGTAACTTCTGACTTGAGTAGCATAAAGTTGGCTTTGGAGAAGTTTTTATGGAGGTTTTCTTATTAGGGGGTGGGGGTGGGATGTGGATGTTAAGGGTGATTAGCTTATGGTCTGATCTGACCAACAAGGGGATGACCATAGGTGTGGAGCATCGATTTCCCATGTTGGTAATGACCAAGTCTAGGATATTGGAGCCCCTGGTGGGACTATGGATTAGTTGATCCAGGGCATTGGAATTTATGAATTCCAAGAACCACTGGGCAAAGGTGTTGGTACATGAGTAGTTTTCCCAGTTAATGGCAGGGTAGTTGAAATCACTCAGTATTATGGTGCTTGGTTGTATATTAATATTTTCCAGTATGTTTAGAAAGGTATAGTGAGAATCTTGGGGCATGGTGGGGGATCTGTAGCAAGCTACAATTTGGATTGCAGTGTTACCTATTGTTAGTTGCACCTGGAGAATTTCAGATGCATTGTGTTGGGCAACTAGCCTGGTGGTTTGAATATCCTTGGTGAATATGGACACTCCTTCACCTTTAGTGATTTGATCCTGGTTTGTTGACCGAAAAGTGTGGTAAGAGTTGTAGCCTGGTATTGTAGGGGTGCTCTCTGGAGCCTTGAACCAGGTCTCAGTTACTGCACAGATATCGATGTTCTCCATTTTTAGGAGTGCCTCAAGAGAGTGCATTTTGAGGTTCAGACTTCTAGCATTGAGTAGCATTACCTTCAGATTTTGCATGCTTGTACCTGTTACGGTGGTAGTTTTGTCCTTTGAACTTTGCCTAAAAAAGGCACTATAGGGGTGGCAAAAGCCTTTGCCAATAACCTGAATTCCAGGGGCGACAGGTGCAGACCATCTCTGGCAAAGCATCGTGGTCTGTCGATCATGTTGTCCTAGGCAGACAGATACTGGATCCCCTTTGAATGACACCAGAAGCTTAGCCAATTGTTGAAGTCAATCATTTTGTCCTTATATTGTGGTATCATTCTGGGCGAAGGCAGGATGCTACTCAGGGCTAGGGTCATACCTGCCTGGGCCACCTGATCCAAGAGCTCTTCCATGTCTCTTTTCATGTAGTCCAGGGAGGTATGTCTCAAGTCATTCACTCCAATATGGACAATGACAGAGTCATATTTGTACTTGTTGTGGAGTGACTTGAGTGCATGAGTTATGTGGCGGATCCTGGCATCCAACAGGCAGCTGACTGTAATTTTCTCCTTGTTCAGCCTGGTGAGTGGAACATCAGTGAGCCTGACTATAGAGTCATCTATGACTAAAGTGTTAGGTATGTTGTCTTGCCCTAGGGTCTGTTGCTGGGTGGCACACTGGTGTTGTGAGCTATGTGACACTTTGGTTGTGATTGGTGTTTGTTTGCATTTCAGCTTCGGAGATCCTTGTTGCTTGGGCAGATTACATTTAAGGGCCTCTGCATATGTGGATTTAGTGTTGCTATGTGTGGGTTTTGGTGGTGTGAGTTTAGAAGGGCTATGTGTTGCTTGAGGTGTAGTGTGGGTGTTAACCTTCTCCTCTTGACTGTCTAGCACAATCTTGGGTGGAGAGAGCTTTGCTTCCAGTTTGGCTATGTAAGTGCATCTCTCACAGGTTGTAGTGTTGGGTGGTAGGAGGAGAGGGTTGTCTGTGTACATGAGGCAATTGCTGCATTGCCCCAGTATGCCCAGATTCACCAGGTGGACAGGAGAAATCAACGGAAGCTGACCCTTGGACATGCCTGGTTTGGTGCTTTTTTTGAAAAGTAAAATAGCTGTTTTCCCTTACCTTAGCAATATACTTTGCAATTATAGGCTGTTTAGTGCCTATGATTAATTTCTCCTTATTAACAAGGAGAGTTGAGTGCTTGTATCAGTTTAAGGCTTCCTAGTGCTTTCCAGCAGGTGTTAGAGCAAGTGCTAGTCACAGGGATGCTTAAATGTAAAATGAAAACAAATGGTTTATCCTAAACACTGCAGTGTGCACTAGAGAAGTTAGATGTGAAAGTAGGTAACTTAAGTTTTACCTGTTTAAAAAGTTAAGTTTTAGTGGAGAGTCACTATTTTTAAAACAGCAAGATAGATTGAAAGGGGGTGATCACTTTTGTATTCCGGTACTATGGAATACAATGGAATGGCCAATAAATTTAAATAGTTGAAGGGGAGTGATTTCACAAAATTATAATTTTATGCTTACTCACACAAGCCAGTGAAAGCAGAGAGGAAATGAGATATATGGTCAAATTAACATGAGAGGCAGGCAACTAGAAAGACAGTGGTATTTAAGAACACGACAGTGATGGGGGGGGGGGGATTTCTGCCTGACTCACAAGAGACAGAGCTGTGGGGTCTTTTGAGGTTTTAATATGCAGGTAAAAGCAGAACACAAGAAAAACACAAGGTAAGGAAAACAAATCACAGCATTCAAAATATAAAAAGGCAATAAACTAATACAAAATACAACAAATAAAAAGCAAACCAACCTTTCCCTCACAGCAAAGTGTAGCAGAGTCTGGGTGAGCCTTTCCAATAAAGCTCTGAAATGTTTTATTTTACCCCTTAAATAGAAGGTTTAGTTCCTAGCTCCACCCCCTCAGTTCACAAATGATTAACCTTAAGTGACCTCTTCTGTCTTATGTATGAGTCCTTAATTGATCAGTTCTAATTTCTGCCTGACTCACAAGAGACAGAGCTGTGGGGTCTTTTGAAGTTTTAATATGCAGTTAAAAGCAGAACACAACCAAACACAAGATAAAGAAAACAAATCACAGAACTCAAAATATAAAAAGGCAATAAACTAATACAAAATACAACAAATAAAAGCAAACCAACCTTTCCCTCACAGCAAAGTGTAGCAGAGTCTGGGTGAGCCTTTCCAATAAAGTGAGTGAGAAAAAGGAGAATGCAGTTAAACATGTTGTTGCAGGCTTGCCAAAGTGTAAAGAGACTGAGTAGAAAAATGCAATGATGGTTTTGACAAAGGATGATGATACAGCAGTAGTTATAGTTATAAATGAACTGTGACTACATTTAAATATGTTCTCAAGGTATGCCAGACAGCTAGATGATTCTAGAAATTCAGAAAAATAACATTGGTAAATTTTTGCCCAAAAAATACAATACCATCTTGCCCTTGCATCAGCAATGTTCAAAAATACAGAGTAAACCGGCTTAGGTAAATGGCATGAATATATATATATATATATATATATATATATATATATATATATATATATATATATATATAAACTGGGACCATTAGGGGAAAAATTATAAAAAATAAAAAATATACATTATGCTTGTTGCATAAGTGTGCACACCCTTAAATTAATATTTTGTTGTGTGTGCACACCCTTAAACTAATACTTTGCTGAAGCACCTTTGGATTTAATTAAAGCATTCAATCTTCTTGGGTAGGAGTCTATCAGCATGGTACATCTTGACTTGGCATGTGTATTTCAGTTTGGTAGATTATTCATGGCAGTGAAGACTAGATCTTGTCCTAGCACAGAATCTAGATGTACTCCAAAAGACAGGGTGCCTTGAACTAATAATGTACTGCCTACCTTTACCTGCACAGTTATGAAATATAAACAATTGTTGACTCAAGCTAGAGCTCTCCGTACAAAAGTAAGGTAATGAAGGCTTAAGTATTAATTATTTATAGACTACGACAACAATACCATGTTAAGGCATGGGTAAATATATGAATTATCAGCAGTACTGTCATAGTGTCTTCCTATTACACTACAGCACTCTTTGTAAAGAAACATATTTTAATATAATACCACTGAATAATAAATATTCCGTCTTCTTTAATCTCCTTGGGCTGATGAGTCAGTATAGATGAGCTGGAAACAAAATGTGCATACTGATGTTTTTTTTGCAGTACATCAAGCTACAGCAATTCATGCCGTTGTAAGTATGGCAGGTGTAAAGCAAATAGCAGTTTCTTTTATATACAATATATATGGGATGGGCATGTTTTATTATTTAAAAATGTGGGAGGTGTATGGTACTCTGAATGCTTTCATATTTAAATAGTTTAAATATTAAATAAATTATCTGTATATGTTTTGTCACTTAGCTGCAAGAAAATTGGCAGATATTTCAGAATTGTTTGCTTGCTGAACTCGTATGTTTTTCATTGTGGTTATACTGAAGTTACTGGGTTGTACCTCCTTGAATAAGAGCAACATACTTCAGTAGTAAATTAATCCTACACACTGTGGTCAAGACTAAAAGATATTTCACTCTGATGAAGAGGGTGCCTGTTAGGACTGAACTGTCCAGGTCTTTAAATATTACTGTTAACATTGTATCCTTATGCAAAGCCACAATGGAAATAACGCAGTAATTCATTTTTATTAGTGTAGTCAATAAATTGACTATAAACTACTTTTTTCTGTGATTTTGATGCACATGAAATTTTCTTCGATATGAAAAAAAAAAGAATCACAAGTTTGAGCGAGATGCGTAGGTTTTGTAGTGGTGTAACAGTGGCACATTTCTTGGAACCTGGAAAGAAACCAGAGGTTAATAAAATATATAATAGATAAGTTAATGGCTTAACTGTTAGGGGAACTACTTTCTTTAGGAAAGGTTTCTGCAGTTCAGTTTCTGAAAAGGGGCTGTATTATAGCATTATTGTACACATTTTGATGATAAAATACAGATAGCTTTTAAAGAAAATTTTGAGAAGGTTATTTGTTAGCATGATTTGGTTAGGTTTGAAAATATGCTCTACAGGATGTGGTATTTGAGCAGAAATATTCTTTTAGTATACTAGCAGTAAATGCTGGCGTAGAGTGAACTGTTGAACGAGTTGTTTTTTTAAGATAACTGGTCTGTTTTTGCTTTTATTTTAGTTCAACAGATTTTAGGATTACTGAGTAGAATGCTTTGGTTTACTCTGTTGTACAATAATTTTGTATCTTTTTTTTAATTATGGTTCTTGACAATTTATGATGTTTTCTTGGTTGCTACTAAGACACATTTTCTCTGTCACTGGATATTAGTAGTGATTAGAATTATTTTGATAGCCAATGGTAACATTTAGCCCTCATGTATCTTTTAATAATTGGGTATAAAGATTTCCTCTAAACTGGAAGAAATAAGTCAGTGACTGTTTATTGGTATTAGAATCATTGCTGTTATATAAGAGGGACCAGTTTACTGATACTAAGATGGGACTGAGAGTTATGATTTCTATTCTGGGGGAAAGTATGATTTCTAATTAAAATTGGTATTACTCTGTGTGTTTTTTGTAGCCAGATGGACAGACTGGAACAGTTTTACAATATATACTTTATGGGTGTACCTACAAACATTGCATTATAATAGATGTATCATCTTCCGTAACAGAAATGAGATAACAAAATGGAAATTCTATATTTAACAAGTTGCAGTACAGCAAAGCTTACTTTTCCATTCATTAGGATTCTTTGCATTTGTAATACATTTCTAGCAACAGTGCAGTTTTCCTGGCACAATTCAATATGGTGATAGCATCGCACCCACTTAAATGAAAATTTGCATACAAGATTTCACAACCTATTAACATTGCTAGTATATAGAATTTGTAGCTAAAGCCATCAAAAACAAAGGTAATAGCATCTGGATCTAAAAGCCTGCACTATGAAAGAAAAGACATTCATGCAACAAACTCAACTACACAAACACCTTTAGAAGGAGATGTGCCATCAACTCAGAAATCTATTAAACTGGGACACATCCATCGGGAAGCCATGTTCATCTGAAGGCTTCCTGATAAAACACTTATAATAAACACAAAAAACAAGGAAGAACTTCTAGTACTGCCTTCTCTATAAAACAGTGTTCCCTCCAATAAGAACATTGGCAAATCATGAATGAAAAGGTCCAAGCAAATCATAAAAATACAATCTATAACAGATTTTGAAGTATGAAATGTTAATCGGATATGCAAATTATATTTACCTTCCTATCTTAAATAGCAAGGTTCCAGTAAAACTGATGACTATATATTATGAATCAAGTCTTCCATACTATGCCTTTCTTTCAACCTAATCTCATCCCATTTCCTTTTTTAATATTCACTTGATGTCATTCCTGTTTTCATCTCCATTTCTCTCACACCTTGTTCCCGTACTTCTCACATTACCCCACTTCTCCAACAAAATGCAAAGGATTCTCATATTATCCCATGATAAGCATTAGGCAGACTAAAGGAAATACTTTCTTTGAATGTAATATACCAAAAATTATATTTTGTCAATCCCAACTCTTCAAAATGCATTTGCTGGAATATATTTACATTATATTGCTACACAGTAAGGTTATGTTTTTGTGAACCATTTTTTTTAAATTTTTTTAGGATTTTCTCTTTCTCTTTGATTATGCAACCATGGAGTTGGTATGTTTAAGTAGGGTATGTATAGGGCTAAACTTATCCTGCACACGGTTTCTGTGGGTATATTTATTTATTTAACATTTGTTTACTGGGAAAGTCCGACTGGGATAGAGCCCATTTTCACCAGAGGCCCAGGGAGAAGTGCTCCAGATGCATGTCTTTGAATGTGGAAGGAAACTGGAACACCCAGAAGAAACCCATATAAATGCAGGGAGGACATGCAGACTCCACACAGGAGGCACCCCAGCCAAGAATTGAACCGGAGAACCTCTTGCTGTGAGGCAACAACTCTAACTGCTGCAGCTACCTGATGATTATACAACCATGGAGTAGGTATAGGTTCATAGATTCATAGGTTGGTACTAGGCTATCGACCATAGGGCCTATACAAGCCTAGCCATAACAATTCCCTGGCTATTTCTTCCCACAGTATTTACTTTCCTGGACCCCAGTCTAGCAGGGTGACTGACGTGATCCCCAGTGTGAATTTCCTATCTCCCATCCAATCATTAAGGTTCCTTTTGAAGAGGGCCAAAGAGGCACTCTGCTTGACATGTATGGAGAGTCTGTTCCAGAGTCTGGGGAGTCTCTGGGTCAGGAACCTATCCCTCCAGCATATTTTGCTCATTGTGATGACAAGGTTTAGATCCCTGGAGCATGTGTCTCTGAGAAATTGGGATTTCTTTAAGTGTAGCATGTCCAACAGCTCTGGGTTTGACATGGCCTTATATATTAAGCAGAGATCGCCTCTGAGTAGACAATATGCGACAGAGTATAGGTGAAGTTTTTTTAGAGGGTCAGCATAGGGCTTCTGCTTTAGGCCTGTGATTCTTTTAGTGAGGTATTTCTGCGGCCTTTCCAGTTGTTGCAGATGTCTTGAGAGGTACATACCAAACGGGGCATTGTATTCTATAATGGGTCTAATGAGGGATGAGTACAGTGGGACAATGACCTCCTTTTTTCTGGATGAAAAGCACTTAGTGATGAGGTGTGCCACATAGAAGGATTTCCTGACTGTTGTGGTAATGCGGTTATCGAAGGTGAGACCACTGTCCACCTGTGTCCCTAAGTCTCTTATCACACTTTCGGTGTTTAGTGTACTGCCACCTATGTGGTAATTCACGGGTACATGTTTTTTCCCAAAGGGGATAACTATACATTGCTTGGCATTGAGCTTGAGTCCATGGCTCTGGCACCAAGCATCTGTCTCTGTAAGGCCCTTTTGTAGAATATCCACATAATTTGGGGATTCAATAATGGCTCCCAGTTTGCAGTCATCTGTGAACTTTGTTAGCCACAGTCCCTTAGTGTTGGCCTATACTTCAGAGAAGTAGATGCCAAACAAGAGTGGTCCCAAGACTGAAGCTGAGGTATTCCATTTGTCACTTGTCTGGCGCTGGATTTAGAGTCAGCTACTTTTACAGTGTGGGTTCTGTCAGTAAGCCAGTTGGCAACCCATTGAGTGACGTAGGGATTAATGCCCAGCTTAGTAAGTTTATCTATGATTCAGAGTGGGGGATGGTGTTGAATGCCTTGGCAAGGTCCATATAGGCTGTGTGGACCACCTTACCCTTGCCTACAGCTCTGGAGACTGATTTGAAGAAGTCAATCAGGTTCAGGGGACAGGATCGGCTCTTCACAAACCCAAACTGCATGGGGTCCAGTGTTTGAAGGTTGCCAATGTCTTTGTTAATAAGTTCCATGATAATACATTCCATGGCCTTGAAGATCAGGCTCATCTATCTGATGGGGCATTAGTTCTCGGGATCCAAGGTGGATCCCCCCTTGTGGAGTGGGATAACTGTAGCTGTGCACCACTCAGTGGGCATGAGGCCTGAGGTGATGCTATGATTAAACATGATGCTTAGGTGAGGTGCAGTTCATTTTGTAGTTCATGTAGTACACAGCCTGGGATGTCATCTGTTCCTATGGATGCTGTATTCTTAGCTTTGGAGAGTGCATTTTTTACCTGTGTGGCCGTTATTACCGGAATTTGGCAATCTTTCGGTATTGAAATGGTCCCTTTAGGGGGTTGAGATGGGCCCTTGTTTAAGTACAATGGGTTTGACACAACTAGTTGCTGCTGGCATATCATGTATCAACTTCTTGCAATAGATCCCAGATTTGCTGTGGCTTCATCGGGGCATAAACTATAAAGTTAGTAAATAAATGACTAAAGCTATCACAACAAATAACTCTCTGACCTCAGATATAAGAATGAGTATTACTCAAATGATCGTAAGCTCAGAGCATAGGAACTCACAATCAGATTATAAATAGGTATCTTCCTTCCCATATATCTTTTTGAATAGTTCATGGGTTTACTCATGATTATGTATTCTGAGTCATTTATGTTTGTTTTACCATGTACTTTAATGCAAGATTCACAGATGAAAATAATAGTTCAGCTTTAAATTTAAGGTGTTTGCACAAGCACTGTCAGATAGTATTATATGGTGGAATATAGCTTCAAGTCATTGCTGTCATTAATAGCTCCAGAAAGTATCACATGTACTAATACTAATGTATAGTGATCTGCTTGTATCAATGTCCTATATGTAAAGCTTATCAAATAGTGAAACTGTTTCTCCTCAGAATTTCTCAGCAAATAAGTACTGCCCTGTGAAACTCACCCATTTAACAAATACAAGTAAAGAAAGAAACAGTGAAAGAAAAATAGACATAAAAACATCTTTATTGAGGTAAAAGTCTGTTACTTTTTCCTAAAATAAATAAATAGCTAAATACGTAAATAAAAAAGCAACATTTCATGCTTGAAGTATATCACAATCACATCCCAAAATGCAGATGATGAAAACAGTTCTTGTAATTTACACTTTTACCTTTTTAACTGTTTCCAGTGTCTGAGGATCAATCTTTGTAATGTAGTTGGTCTCAGTACAGGCATAGAAATCTTCTCCAATTGGGTATACATTAACCAGAGCATTGTCTGTCACTTCAATTCCATTAAAAAAGGTGAAAAACCTAAAAAGACATCAGAAAAGTAACAGTTTACTTGGAATGCTGATTTTACCTTGACATTTTTAACATAATAACAAGCTTTGTAAGGTTGTCATCTCATCGCGTTATTCTTCACCAAATCATGACCTGATCCCCTTTAACTGAATCAGCTTTCATTTAAAATTGCCTTTAGGTGAGGCAAACAGACGGTGCAAAGATCTTTGCCCTCTGCATGCCTAAACTATTATAACATATTCCAAGATTTCAAATCCTCAGGATAAATTAAAACATTTCTCAAAGGGAGACTTTTTACTTAAATGGGCTCATTGGATTGTAATTTGATGAATGAACTTGGTGAATAAAGACCATGTTGCATGTACTTGCAATATTTTTATGAAATAGTAAAATGTTTTAAACAGATTTAGTTGAGCAAGAGATCTTATAAAAGTGTAATAATGAAAACAAAGCTTGGATATTTCCCAAATGTCACAGAAGACCCAAAGTAATATTACATACTCTGCAAGCAGTAGCTGTTTTTTCCCATTGATGTATTCTGCTGTTATTAATCATTTAAATTGTTACAATCAGATGTTTTCCTTTCAAATGGATGCTGATGAATAAGTAACCGGCATACAAAACACACAGTTATGATATCACTTTTATGAATGGTTAAATTAATAATGTTACTACTGTAAATTCATACAAACCATGATACAGATCATACCTCTCAGCCTGAAAACATCAAAAATCTGGACAAAGGCCCATGAAAATAGGTACAAATCTGCATGCTGATTAACATAACATTTGCATACATAATTATGTAACCCCACTCACTCCGGTGGAATTGTGGGATACCTACTTTCAAATGCAAACTGAAGAACAGACAACCAAAATATGGCCCCAGACCCTGTAGTAAATGGTAACTTTTTTTGTGTGTAGCAATGATGTTCACTGGGAAGGGAAAAGATGATGAACCATGGGATTTTGTTTTTGGTGACTTGCAGTATGTGGGTTTTGTGGTAAAAATAGGGCATTTAATAGTAGGCAATATTCTAATCTTAGCAAAAGTATATTATAGCTTGCTAGGACCCTCCAAAAGTCATTCTCCATGGCCTACTGATCAGTGGCATAGCTACAGTTTGTGCTGCCCATGGCTGTCTGAGTTTGCTGCCCTTCCTTCACAAAATCATGATCGAATGGGACCCCCAAACACAACCCCCTGCAGCCATTCTAATGTCCCATTACTTGGCTATTTCACTCCATTTAACATAAACACTGTAATGTGCATACTGCTTTACTTCTACAATGATTATTTGGATTTCATTTAACTTTTATTTTACATTTTATAGCACAAACAATAAAACACATCTACTAAACAAAGCAATACAGTCTCATAATGAAAACAGACTTAGCATTAAAACTTCTCTGCCCTTGAACGTAAACTCACATTCAGTGAAAGAGCATTGAAACCCACATTCAAAGAAAATGCATTTGGCCAGTGGCAGATAAAGATTACCTTTGGGCATGTGTTCTTTGATACACCTTCCTGATTGAATTAAATTATATTCCTTGAATAATACATCAGACATGTTAGAGCACATTTTAAGTTTACTGTTTTGAACATTTTTCCAGTAAGCAATGAAACAAACTGCATGAACCAATAATGACAAAACTGTGCAATTCAGAACATTTCCATCATAAAAGTCTACTCAGACTTTTACAATCCAACAGTATCAGTAAATATGCCTGCAGAAGTAAAAGTCATCTAAATAATTTCACATTAAAGAGATATGTAACTAATGAAGAGATTGCTGCTAGCAAACAACTTTATATTTCATTGTTTCAACTGCAAATAAAGTGCCTGTTGCCCTTGCAGAATAAATTGCCTATATTACATTAAAAAATAAGCTAGTAATATTGCAATAGGGAATGGATAGCAAACTGATAACAGCTTCATAGTTACTAGGTAACTCCGCCAAAGAGGACCTTCTCAGGACTGCAACATCCACCCCCTTTAAAAGTACAACACAGTACAGTATCAGCAATCCATCTAAATAATATGGGAATAGAACCCACAGTCTTCTGCATCAAAAGCAAGTATTCTATCTGTTGTGTTATTATCAACAAAAAGAGACTTGGCATAAGCAGGACTAAACTTCTCCCTGATGAACTATGCAGCACAAGAAATCTGGAAAAAGCCAAAAATGTATTGGTGGGGGGACAAAGTCCCAATACCAGGGACACATTTTAAACATTGCTTGTATAATCTTTGAAAAGCATTTCCTGAAAGATAGGAAGACTGAAACTTAAATGGCTGTCATTATTTAGTGAATTCAGTTCTCAATAATTTGCTAGAAAACCACAAATTTTAAAGAGGAACAGAATAGACCAAAGAGCCAAGCATTGAACACAAGTGTTGGTGTGGGTAGGGAATTCAGGCTCTTGCTCCTTGTACTGAAGGTACAGGGCTTCAGCCTGAGTAACACTAACCACCAGGTATATGTATCTGGGCGCATTTTACACACACACACACACACACACACACACACACACACACACACACACACACCTTACACTTAACACATTTAGACAAGCAAAAATGGACTTACAAAGCCCTCATCTGAACAGAACTTACTTGCAGCAAAAATGGACACACCCCTTACTTAAATTGGTCCAGCAAGTTTAACAGTACCATTGGTCCAGCAAAAACAGACTTATAAAACCCTCATCTGAATGGAACTTACAGTTAAAAGTTAAACAGTACTGTTGGTCCAGCAAAAACGGACTTACATATCCATCATCTGAACACAAACACACACGCACACCTCCCTTAGCAAGTTAAACAGTACGGAAACTATTTAAAGTTAAAACAGATTTACAAAGCCCTCATCTGAACGGAACTTACTTGCAGCAAAAATGGACACACCCCTTACTTAAATTGGCCCAGAAAGTTAAACAGTACCATTGGTCCAGCAAAAACGGACTTACAAAGCCCTCATCTAAACAGACTTGATTTACAAAACAGTTCAACTTACTTACAAGATAAAAGTTAAAAATCTGACTTGAACACACAAATGAAACCCCTCCCTCTTTGGCTCAGAATGCACTTGCACAGATAGTTGAATGTAATGGACTTCACTTACTTGCAGTAAAAGCAGATAGTTGAATTTAATGAACTTACTTGCAGCACAAAAAAGTTAAACAGTATCTTTGGCCAGCAAAAACGGACTTATTTAACAGCAGATAAAAACTTTTGAAAAAGGTAAAAGCTATAAAAAATCAGAAGCTTTCTCAATGGACTTACAGTGGCTAAACGGTTCTATTGTTTTTTCTCACCTGGAGGCTGGGACATGTGGGCAGACTCTGCACATCTGACTGCTGCCATTGTTATATTCCTATTTCTCTCCAAATAGCTTTTCTGACCAAGGCAGTAACTGATGTCATCACCACGCCCCTGTGGTGATGTCAGCCATAAATTTAAAGTGGTAAGTACAAATAAATAAATAAATAAAATAATCTAAAAAAAAAAAATCGGGAATTAAAGGGCCCACTCTAGAATCATCCACCCCATTATTTTGCCCTCAAAACTGGTAAATACCAAGGAATTTGGTATGGTTGAGAGATACAGATGTTCAAATAGCAGTAAACCATAGTGGATACCTGTGCATTTCAAATGTTAATGGCCTTCCTATGTAATTAAAATGATTTCTAAAATGTTCTGCTTTATTGTGTGCAGTAACTAGAGCATCATCCAATTGCCAGTATTTATGCTTTGTGTGAATTGCTGTTTGGTTTGTACATGAGCTTATTATGTGGAGTATTTCGTTTGCAGAATTATTGCTGGTGCAATTCGCATTGTGCATCAGCATACCTCTTAAGTGTGCAGATTTTCTCAGAATGTCTGGATTTTTACCTTATGTTTTGGATCCGTATCTCATAAAATTGTGGTTTTCTACCAAATCATTGAGGGTTGACATCAGAAAATAATGACAAACGTTTGAGTTTCGGACTTCGTATCCTTAAGAAATTTTGTGCTAATAAAAACTGCTCTTATATTAACATTCTAAGTTTGTAAGAACAATATTTAAAAAGGGTTCCTATGTTTGGGCCTTTGTCCCCCCATTATTGATGACTTTGCCTAGATTTCTTGCTCTAAGAGGTTGAGAGGTATGTGCACAAACAGTGATTCACCGTCCAGATTTTCACAGAATGTCCAGATTTTTGCCTCGTATTTTTGATCTGTTCTTCATACGAATTGTGGTTATTTTGGCAAACCATTAAAGAATGCAGTTTGTAAATAATGATAGACATTTCAGATTTAGGCCTAGTATCATTCAGAAAATACATGCCAATACAAAAGCTGTTATTCTAATAACTTTCTAAGTTTATAAAAGAAATAATTAACATCTGTTCTTAATTGTGGACCTTTGTCCCCCCCACTATGATTGGTGTTGTCCAGATTTCTTGAGCTTCAAGGTTGAGAAGTATTTTCTGGTGTTGTTTTTACTCACTGGAGTTGTTAGGGGGAATAATTTAGGATATTTTGTGTGAACTGGCAATACCACTGTCATGTTGTACCTAAAGAATTGTAAGTATTCGTGTTTGTGCTTCTACCCTAATTCACTGTATGTGGTCTTTTTTCTTTTCTCTATTGGTGTGTGACCTTGGAGTTAAAACATATAATTAATGGGAGAGTGTATGGGGCGGGGCACTTGTGGAGTATGGGAGGGTTGTCCCCCTCCAAAAAAAAAGCTTTTTGTGGTGTATATGTTGTGTAGAAATTTTTGATGAAATGGCTTTTCAGATAAATGTACTTTCAGTCATTTTTTTGTGACCATTTGTGTGTCAGTCAAAGCTACCTTTAAAATATATATATATATATGCGTATGTATGGTTCCCCTTTATAATCTCGAAATACTGAAATCTCGAATTTCAGTATTTCAAAATTATAAAGGCAAACGTTCAAAATTCCGAAACTCCAAAACCGTATAATACAAAATCGCTAACACATACACACCTCACACCACACAACACATACACTATCCTACCCACACTACATACACCAACACAAAAACACAAATCAACATACCTACACTGCATATAAGCAGGGGGGCAAGCCCCCCTGCACCCCCCACACCCCTACTTATATATAGTAACTCTGTGATCGCACAAACAGGAAAAGACAGCAAACACACACCCTGACATTCCACAGTCCCTCGCACACAGACACACACATCACACATATACAAACACTAACACATCCAACACTTACACACTCATACATTCCACCTGCCTACCCTAACCCACACGTACAACTTACAAACACACTCACATACATTCAAACTCCCACCCAAAACCCTTACAAAACACTCACTTACCTTAAATCGTACCTAAATCTACATACAACATTGTACACCATCCACAGAAAACACCGGACGTAACGAAGCGTAAAGCCATAACCGCGAATTTGAGATATTCAAATTCACGATTATGCACTTTCGCTATTTTAAAAAATCGCCTTTATGGTCTCGGGATACTGAAATTCGAGATTTCAGTATTTAAAGATTATAAAGGGGAACTAATATATATATACATACACACACACACACACACACACACACACATACACACACACACACACACTAAAGTGCACAGGTTTTACTACCAATTGTTTTTTAAAGTTTTGAGATATGCCAAACAGTTACATGACAGATATGATGAAGATGTTGGGTGAGTAAGGGAGCAAATACTTTATGGGGTTACTCCTAGCATTACGGAGAAAAAGATGTATCCCATATGACTGGAAAATAAGCATTGCAGAATTTAAGGAGACTAACAAATTAGGGAGTACATAGGTATCCAACACTTGTCACCCTGCATGAAAGAGCTACAGAGGGTGATTAATAAATGTATTCACAAAGTACTAGAAAGCAAGATGGGAGATGCGCAGTTTGGGTTCAGTTCAGGATGCACCACAACAACCTCAATATTTGCAGTGAGAAAGGTAGTGGAGAAGAAACTAGAAATGAGGAATGAGTCCATCAGGGCATTCCTAACTTAGAGAAAGCATATGACAAAATCCCAAGAAAACTGATTTGGACAGTCCTGTGATGCTTAGAAGTCATAGAAACATTGAGAGAATTAGTGCAAGCTATGCACAGGAACCAATGACACAAGTGCAAAAAGTGTTCAGATTCATAGAGAGGTTTCCATTGGGAGTGGATTCTCATCAGGTTTCAGCTACGAGCCCACTGCTGTTCATAGCGGTGATGGATTACATCAGCAAACTGGTTGGAGAGGGACATATTAACAAATCTGCAGTATGTAGATAGTCTGGCATTACAAACAGAACAAGAACTTCAGGAAAGGACAAAGAATGGAATGCAAAACAGAAGGCCATAAGATGAAACTGAGTACAGACAAAACTGTCATGGCAGCAAATGAGGAAAATCGGAAGAAGCTAGAAACTAAGACAGAAGGGAAAATAGTTGAATAGGTTAACAGCTTCAGTTATCTGGTAAGGGTGGTGAAGGAGTGGGGAGGTTTGAATGAGGAGATCAAAGCTACAATCAGAGGGTCTGTAGCCAAATGGCACGGAGTGTCAGGGGTAGTATTTGATACAAGAATGGCAAACAAGCTGAAATGTAAGGTGTACAAACAGTGGTGCGACCAGTACTACTTTTTGGTATAGAAACATAGGCAGTGAAGACAAAGCAGTTGAGAAAGCTATAGATGATGGAAATTAAGTCCTGGAGATGGGTGGTAGGATGCACACTGTGGAACAGGCAAAGAAATTCTATTGGAGCAGAAGCTACAGTAGCCCTAATTGCAGAGAAGGTCACAGGGAACAGATTACAATTGCTTGGACATGTGTGCAAGAATGCCGAAGATGATTTGGTGAAGAAAATTTGGGACAGACAAGAAGAAGGCAAGTGGAGAAAAAGATGTCTAGAAAAGAGATGGCTGAGTTGTGTGAGAGAAGACCTGTGGTGACAGTCTGGCATAACTGTCAAAGAAGGTAGGAAAATGGCATTGAATTGAGAGAGGTGGCAACAGCCCAACCCAATGTAGAAAGTAGGGATAAGGGGACTGATGATTTTATATATGTGTGTGTGTGTGTGTGTGTATGTGTGTGTATATATATATATATATATATATATATATATATATATATATATATATATATATCCATAGTGAAACTCCAGTGCTTTTGTAATTGACTTGTGTAACATCAATCACAAAGGTTCAGAATTATTCAACTTTAAAATCAGTCAAACTCAGAATTTCTAAAATAAACAGTGTTTTTGCAGGGGTCAAGCCTCTCTATACCCAACAGTGTGTAGGCATGTGTTCTCATACTCTTGCTATATGCATCTTCTATCTATCTATCTATCTATCTATCTATCTATCTATCTATCTATCTATCTATCTATCTATCTATCTATCTATCTATCTATCTATCTATCTATCTATCTATCTATCTATCTGCCAGTCTGTTCATACATTGTCACAGATCAAAATTGTGAATACTCATATACGGAAATGTTTTTTGAGCCTGTAAAGAAGAGCAAACTCTTGTATGAGTTAATGTTCTTCTCTATGAAGTTTTTCCTGGCAGTGCTTTGTATGAGATTGCTGTGCAGTGGGGAAAGGAATTTGCCCTTACCCACCGTTGTGTGATCTCTGCGTATGAATATAATTAGCAGGAGGTGTGGGGGGATTGCCTCCCATGCAAAAAATTATTTTCAGTTTTTTGGCATTCATTAATTTTAGAATCAGTCTAAAATTATCATTCAAGGTTTGATGAGATGTTTATATATATATCTATATATATATATATATATATATATATATATATATATATATATATATATATATATATATACCATGTCCAAGCTTGCACTATCTTGGGATAAAGAGAAATTTCAAGGCACTATAATCTCACTCTTTCATGGAAAAACATTAGAACTATACATTAGTGATTGCATATTCAAGTGTGTATCACTAGTATGTCAATCCTAAACCTAGTATATGTACACTATATACATGTGTGTATGTGTGTGTGTATATATATATATATATATATATATATATATATATATATATATATATATATATATATATATATAAAAACACACACACACACACACACACACACACACACACACACACACACACGTGTGTGTCTCTGTGTGTATATATATATATTTATTTTATTTATTTATTTTATTTTACATTTGTTGACTGGGATAGTCCGACTGGATGCATGTCCATTTTCATCGGAGGCCCGGGGAGAAAAGCTCCAAGGGTAAGCAGATACAGCATTACATAATACCAGCATTACATATTACAAACAGACTATTTACAGACATTACATAAGTAAGCAAGTTAAACAAGTTCCACAGGTTACAGTTAATCCTGAGCACACATATATATTTATATATATATATATATATATATATATATATATATATATATATATATATATGACTTTTACTTATATATGAATAAACAGCTACTGTGTGATATTTACTGAAACTCCTACAGCTTAATGCCCTCTAGAGTAGGTCCATTATCTTTACTGACAATATTAGCTGTCTAAAGCTTTATACTTCAGAATAAAAACTCTTTTTCATGTTTAGAAGATGGATTTTAAACATTTCTCTCAACCATCAGGAATTTTACAGAATGCCAAGAGTTTTGTCTCATTTTTGGTCTGTTCCTTATAAAATGTGTGGTTTTCTGGCAAATTGTTATAGACTGAAATAAGAGACATTTGAGTTTTAAATTTCATATCCACCAGAAAATGCATGCTAATGCAAAATCTGTTATTCTATTAACCTTCTAAGTTTATAAAAGCTATATTTAAGCTTTGTCTCTGCTTATGAGCCTTTGACCCCCAATTATTTTTGGTTTTGCCCAGAATTCCTGTGCTAAAAGGTTCAGAAATATGATTTTAACCAAATTATCTTGTCTTTGCCAGTGTCTTATTTCTACCCATCAGAACACTGATAACAACTACAAACTGATTTATGTGGGTTTTCAAATGATTCTGGCTTAAAATAGTAGTTAAAACACGTTCTGAAATGCCTGACTTGTTTCTGGTGACATATACTTGCTTTGCCGCTATAAATATATTTATAACAGAATAAGCATTAATTATGACTAACCTTGATCCCCATTACACTATTTGCTTTTAAAACTCCACTATTGTTCTAGATTCTTTACTTTTTTGTTCAACACCTTTATTAAAAGTAATAATTCCCTCCTTGGGTAAACTGTGTATGAGATAGCCGATACAAGTATCCACAAAAAGAGAGAGAAACTCAAACACCAGACCACGGCTTCACACAAATAAAAATGCCTTTCACAATAAAATAACTTTAATAAAATAGGTTCAACAGACCATAACATACATAACAAGATAAATCAATTTATACTTAGTGACATCATTAATCACCTTCAAATAAACCAATTAAAAATTGTACATTTCATGTAAGTTGGGTTACTAAGTATCCAATGTATATGTATATAAGCACATTTAAAGAGATACACTGGTAGTAACATAAAAATAAAAATAATCAACATATATAAAAAATATGCATGAAACAAACATATCAAACCACGGTATCCTATCTATATAATCATTATCCTCTTTTTATTCTACATGATTTGAAGACTGGCTTCAAAGGCACATACATGCTCATTCAAGCTGGATCCTTTATCTGCCAACATAATGATCCAACTTAATTCCTTCATCTTAGTAACATTAACAAAATCACCTTTTCATAAATCCTGTCAGTCACAAGAAATGTATATTGGATGCCTGTATCTGGATGTACAAAACAATTAGACCTATAAATAAAGCTACAAAATCTACAATCCCCACACATAAAGTGACAAACCCACCAGACTCTTGGGACAATCACTGTCTCCTAGAAGGGTAACATAATATCCATTTCAATGATCGTTTGTTCTTATAATTAAAACCAGGGATGTGGTCCAACTATTCCCTTGATTTTTTCATACATAGTTAAAATGGACCAGTCTTTAATAAATATTTCCTTTAGTGCCTTTGAGTCAGTACTATAAAAAAAGTGGGACCATTAAATGGGTCCTGTTTAGTTCCTCGTACAAAAGACCTACTGGGTGAAGGAAAGTTTGGGTCTGGCTCATGTATCTCTTAAAGGCACATCTGCTTTAACCCCTTGGTTTATCTCATTATTATAGTAAATTCCCCATGTAACTTTTTTAAATCTCGCCTAAACCCTTCCTCTTTGAAATTCAACCTAGATACCCTTTCACTACATTCCCAAAATATGTGCAGGGTGCATATTTGATCTATGTAAAACTAAAACCCTATGGCAATCCTTTCTATATAGCCCATTGGTGAAGGTCAAATCATTCTCCCTGCAACTCCTCACATCCAAAAACTCAATCATACAACTTGAATAATTCATTGAGAACCTCAAAAATGAGGTAGTCCTATGCAAGTATTCAAGAAAATCTTGTAGCTCTTGGATGGTCCATGTCCACAGTATAAACACATTATTGACAAAGCAATGATAGAAATGGATATCCCATGAATTAGTCACGGAGCCAAAGACATTCATATCTTCCCAATGAGTTAATGCCATACTGGCATAGCTACTGGCACATGACGTGCCCATAGCTATGCCAGAAGTTTGCAAATAATAGTGATTAACAAAAACATTATTCTCAAGTGCCGTCTCAAGAATTTGGCACAACAGATCAATCCATTTAGCATCATAGAGACTATGGTCATGTAAAAATAACTTAACCATGTCAATTCCTTCATGGCTTGGAATGACCGTAAAGAGAGAGAGAGAGAACATCTGATGACTAGGTAGGTCTTTTGTATGAGGATCTAAACAAGATGATACCCATTTAATGGTCCCTCTTTTTATAGTAGTAACTCAAGGTTACTAAAGGAAATATTTATTAAACACTGGCCCATTTTAACTATTAATGAAAAATCAGGGGAATAGTCGGGCCACATCCCCGGTTTTATTATAAGAACAAATAATCATTATAATGGATATTATGTTACCCTTCTAAGAGACAGAGATCATCCCAAGAGTCTATTGGGTTTGGGACTTCTATGTGTGGGGACTGTAGGATTTGTAGCTTTTATTGATAGGTCTAATTGTTTTGTACATCTAGACATGTGCCTCCAATATACATTTAAAGTTAGAGCAGATTGCAATACGCGGGATATAGTGTATCTTGTCTACTGTACAGTTTGTACCTCTTTTAGTGTAGGTAAGATGAATAGGAGATTCAGAGAACGTATTAGAGAACATATTTACTGCATAAGCAGAGGTAATAACACGAATGCTCTAGCCAGGCATGTATTAGAAAAAGGCACTATACATACATTTAAATTTCTTGTGATTGACAGGATTTATGAAAATATATGCAACATGATTTTGTTAATGTTACTGAGATGATGGAATTACGATGGATCATTATGTTGAGAGTGGATAAAGGAGCCAGCTTGAATGAGCATGTGCCTTTGAAGGTGATCCTCAAATCATGTAGAATAAAGAGATGATAATGATTATATAGATAGGATACCATGGTTTGATATGTTTGTTTCATATGTATGTTTTATATATGTTAATTAGTTTTATTTTTATGTTACTACTGGTGTATCTCTTTAAATGTGCTTAGATACACTGGATACTTAATAAACTAATTACATGAAATGCACAAATTTTTATTGGTTTGTTTGAAGTTGATTAATGATGTCACTGAGTGTAAATTGATTGATGTTGTTATGTAAGTTATGGTCTAATGAAGTGATTCTATCACAAAAGCACTAACCTATTTTATTAAAGTTATTTATTTTATTGTGAAAGGCGTTTTTATTTGTGCAAAGACATGGCCTGTTTGAGTTTCTCTCTCTCTTTGTTTATTAAATTATCACTTAAGACACAGGCATACATACATTACTAGAAAAGAAAACAAACCATATTAAAATGTTTCATATATGTGCATTATATATTAGATATGTTTTCTTTCTTTTTAATGATTACTATTGACTATATGTTGTTAATTGCTTGAAAACTTAAAACATACAGAAATCACATGACCATACACAATAGCAAAATGGAAGCACAGCAGCATACGTTTATGCTTCAAGGAGAGACAGGAGCTTTTAAATCCAAGTAAAGTATGTTCATGGTTGGGTAACTTAATAAAAAATAATCTAACTCAGATTGTCGTTCTTAATGTTGACAGTACAAGGACAGAAGAAATCAATTTCTATCACCATACCACAAGCCAAAGTAATGCTAGCTGTTTTCTGTTGCCATAAAAGTCAGCATTGCAGAGAGCATCAAACCCACCAAGTGTAATTAGTTACCAACACGCAACTATTTCAAGTATCTAGCTCTTTCCTAAAATCTGTCTGTACCGTGAATAATTTCACCAAGACCCATTTTATATTATGTATAGTAAGTAATATACTGTTATTTTTCTTAGCATATCATGGAAATCCTTTAATTGCTTCGTAAGTCTGTAAATGTTTTCTTAATTAATTATGCTTAATATAACCTGGAGAAAATGTTCTTGCATGGATCAGGATATGCGAAAGTGCCAAATTCTGTGATCACGATCCTTTTCTCTGTCATTGCTCTGACATATGCATCAGTTCGGATAAACCTAAGCAAAACACAACAAACATTTACATTAAAAATGATGTTTATAAAAGAAAGGATGCTAAATTATATATATAAAATAATGTTGCAATGGGCTATGCCAACACAGAGTATGTAACATAGTTTCTACCTTCTGAAGTAGGTGGCATTTCCATCTTTAAGTTCAAATTTATGAAGAAGAGCTTGGCCATCAAACAAATGATAGAACGGTTCAGATCCTACTTCAAATAGTCCAGGACCACATCTCAACAAGCTACCTTTCAACCATTGTGGTATGGTGCCTAAAAAGTAAAATATTTCAAACAGAAAGAGCTTTACAATTATGTACTTAGATTTTAGCTATAGCAACTGCATTATGATACTGTATACTTTCTCATATGTTTAAATGTTTGTATTTCTGTTTTTTGACTGAAAAAGTCCAAAGCTGATCAGTTCACCTGCTACTTTAACAACAGTATGATTTTAATGCTCAAATAAATAAGAGGAAAATACTCAGATTAAATATTGTTTGCACTTTCCTACTGTTTTCATATTTAAGGCTCCTGCTATTTAACAGGAAATATTTCTTACAGAAATTCAATCCTCATGTCTTAAATGTCCTTTACTCACATGCTATACCTCTGTGAAACAAACATTTATTATTAGATTCATGCAGCAGAGTCCACAAGAGAAGAAGAATGCCTCTACTTTATTTTACTAAATATTTAAATTATAATTTTTTATATATATATATACATGAGAAATGGCAAAGGCAAATTAATTATCTGGGTAGCACACAGCAAAGTACACTGTTCAGCAGCTCAAAACAATTGCAAAGCAACAACCCCCAGTACCCTGGCACGAAACTGGCTTCTTTCTGCAGTAAAGAACTCTAAATAAGTTAAGTATATATATATATATATATATATATATATATATATATATATATATATTTTTTTTTTGCATGCAAAATAGAACCACACCAAAGTGTCTTCATGCTGAAGATGCCAAATCTATTGCCCACATATTCAGAAACAAACACAACAAACAAATCTTCGTTGATAATTCACTATTTTAAGAAAGCTCTGGATCACCTGCAGCTCCATGTTTTTTTTGAAGGATTTTTAATTTAACGTACTTATTTGTTAACTGGGTAAATTAATTTGTTAATTTATGACACATTATACACCTCTCTCTCTCTCTTTCTCTATATATATATATATATATATATATATATATATATATATATATATATATATATATATATATATGTATATGTAGATAGATATATAAATATGAATATATAGAGAGATAATATAAATACAAAGAGAACTGGAGGTGAGACATATATAAAAGCAAAATAATAACCCACTTGACTTTGCAGTCTCAAACAAAAATAAACAGTACCTTAGGTTACTTTCTCCCAAATACCTCTCCCAGGCCCTGCTTTCAGCTCTGTAAGCAAGTACTTTGAAACAATGCACATTCCATAGGTTAGTAACAACCAGGTTCCCCCACTCCACTCTTCAACAGGCCTTCCCCTGCAACAAGCTGTGCTCAATCACACACTCCAACTCTAATGTGGCAGGAGTTATAGCCAGTCTGGATTCCCTCACCTGTTTGAGGAAGCTCTTATATAAACTACCTTATCTTTTGCAAAAGGCATGCCTCAGACTGCATATTTCCCCCCGAAGATCACCAATTATCTCTAGTGCACAGCTACTTGCAATACCATTTACAAAACCAAGCAAAGCATGTAGCATCTCATTTTAAATCGTAAGAAAACAGTGGTGCTCTGCAAAAGTTTAACACAGTTTTTGTAACAAAATCTTGCTTATCAGCTGTGAGTGTTGCAGTGTATTACTGCAGACTCTTCACTCATATCACATTTCATTTTTCCCAGTTCCACTTAAATTGACCAGAATCACAGACCTACTGCCTGTGTAGCTACCAATCATTACTGCACATGCCCACATGGACTGCACTGTGCAGTTGGTGTCACCCGGTTCACTCTCCTCCCAACCACCCCTGGTCTTTCACCTTTATACATACTGTTCCCCACTCACTCTACACCCCCTCCAACCCTCCCATTTAAACTATACCATGTTAATACAAAAACACCATAGAGTACAATCCTCTTTCCCACTCTACTACATAATTACTCATTCTTAACACTCCATTTCAACCCCCCCGTTCTACCACTGCTCCCCTTCATAACTCCATACTGCTAGATAAACCAGTTATGATGCTCCAGGCTTTCTCACTGCACTCATCCTACTTAATGTTCTATCTCTCCTCAGAAGGTCTATGTCCCACCATCATACATAATCCACACCTCTTTCATCATTATCCCTGCCAGTCTGTCATTCTCTACTCAACTGTAACCATTCACTAACAAAATCACCCCAACTTTCCATTCTAATCTCCAATAGCCTCTCCCACATATACACACACTCCACTGCACAACTCTCCTCCCATCTTAAAACATACAGTAATAACACTCACATCAAAATTCCTAAAAACCTCTACAAATTCACCACAACCATTTTAATATTCCTCATCAGAGCCAGCACTGAAACTAACTCCAGACCTTAACACCACTCCTCTCCATCCACAAACTACAAAAATGTCTGTATCTCCTGTGCCCCCACTAATGGACAAAGCACTGCCAACAAACTTGTCCAAGTAAGTGCCTTCCTTTCCTTACACAACCTAGACATAACAGCTGTTACTAATCTTGAATCAAACCAAGCAGCCCCAACTTTCAGCACCTCCTCCCTTCATACAATTATAAGTATGGTGCGAAACCTGGTAATAGGAAAGGAAGAGGCTGTCTATTACTATACAAAAGACATCTTAAGCCCACTGTCCTAGCCAAAACCAATTTTACAACAGAGACAAACTCCAACTCAGTCCTTCTAAAATTCAACACAAAGAAAAGCAAACCCTTATTTATTACAGCAGCATATCTACCACCTCCTTCATCTATTTCTAAATTTAAACACTAATCTCTGAAATAGTCTCAGCAAGCAACTTCATAAAGAAAGGACTCTGTAGCAAAAATTAAGATCTGATTAACTTAGAGGATTTCAACATTAACTTCTCAGGGTCTTCTCAAATTATATTTCTGAATGTCTAACTAATAAAGACATCTTAAAGCTAATCACAGAAACCACCCATCCAACTCTGGATTCCAACAGCCACTCTATTATCGATCTATTAATCATCAATGACCCTTCAGCTGTCTCAGAAATTTCTATTCTTCCCCTACCTTCAGTGATCTCTTACCAATCATTTTTCAGATCAGCAATCTGTCTCTAAAATCTCCACCCAAACTGATCATCTTCAGACACCAATCCACACAAAATATCACCAAGATGAAAATCTATCCGAGAACCTTTAACTGGTCTACCATACTAAATATCCAAGACCCTAACGTAGCAGCTACTACCCTAACCCAGATACTTCTCCCACTCCAGGACAAATTCCTTCCTGTGGAAAAATGCCTTTTAAACAAGAACAAACACCATGGCACACCAAAGAGCTTAAATCTCTTCTCAAGCTAAGGGATGAAGTCTGACAGTCACAGAAAAACATTCCAGTCCCTGACAACCATGCTATCTTTACAAAACAACAGAACTTGGCTAAACAATCCATGCAGAGGCACAAAGCAAACCAGCTGAAATCCAATCAACTTTCTCTTTAATTAAAGTCAGACACTTCTGGCATGAAGTGAGTCTACTTACTGGATGCAAACATCTGACAACAAATCCTCTCTTTTAACCTAATCCAGACTAATCAAGGCACACTCCCCTGCTCTGACTTTGCAACAGATGTTAGCCACTTTCTGCAATCTATCAGCAGCATCTCTACTCCCTTCTACTCTCTCCCAGAGCCCCCTCCCTTCGCTCCCATTTTTACTTAAAAAAATCTCGTGAACAAATGAGTAACCTACTTGAAGACACAGACTATTCCCCTGGTGCAGATCACATCTTTTCTTGGAATTTCTAATCCAGCCAGTTCATCACATGTCTTTTGCATGACATAAAATATAATGCCAAATGTCTGGAAAACAGCACTAATTACCCCCTGCCCAAACAACGTAAACCCCAGAACACCTTATGCTTTTGTCCTATTTCCATCCTATCCACTCTTGACAAGGTGCTAGAAGAAACAATTTGTATGTAACTCTCACTCTACATATACTTGTTTTCCCACCTTTCTAAGCTAGTACAGTCCAGTTTTCAGGTTAGTGCTGAATTCAGGGCTGTGTTACAAGTTTCTGTGTTTGCCCATACCTTACTTGGATAGAAGGAAGTTTCTCTGTTCACTGTGAGAGAGAGAGCTTTGAGCAGCCTATCTGTTCCTGGAGGAGTGGTTTCAGCCCAGAAATTAGTAGTTTATTGGGCATTTTGGGCTAATTTCTATCGCTTTCATTTCCCTGCTATAAAACCCGCATTTGCGCAGTTTTGCACGCCGGGCAGTGCCGGTTAGCTAGGGTATAGTTATTCATGGCTCCACAAAGTCTACTCTTCAATTTTTCCTTGGAACTAGACAAACTTTCAACTTAAGCACTCAAACCATTCACTTCTCATCCCGGCACTTGCTCAAAACTCATAGCAAGCACTAATGAACCTTAGCACTAGATCCCACTATACTGTAGAGAAGGACAAGGCTCTCTATTCGACCTTACCAGCCAGTCAGTAAAACAGTTCACTGTACCTATCCAGGCATGTCCAAAGGACAATTTCAGGTGTACTCTCCAGTCCAACTGGTGAATCTGGGCATTTTGCGGCAATGTTACAATTGCCTCATGTACACAGACAACCCTCTCCTCCTTCCACCAAACACTAATACATGTGAGAGATTCAGTTATACAGCCAAACTGGTGGCTAATCTCTCTCAACCCAAGACTGGACCAGGCAGTCAAGAGGAGAAGGGAATTACTTGTATCACACCACTAGTTTCACATAGACCTATGAAACCAGCATCGGAAAAAACACACATACATACATGAAACATACTCGGAGGCTCTAAATAAAAATCTGCAAAAGTAACAGAGACCTCCAAAGCAGACATCCAAGCAACCCCCACCCCCCAACACAAAACATGAAACGCATACTTCACAAAACCAGTGTGCCATGCAATCACAGCCCTTAAGGCAAAATAGCATACCCAACACACTAGTAATAGGTGACTCTATAGTCAGGCACACTGACATCCCACTCACTAGGCTGAACAAAGAGAAGGTTACTGTTTGTTGCCTGTCAGGTGCCAGGATCCGCCACATAACACAAGCACTCAGTCACTCCAGAACAAGTACAAATATGACTCTGTCATTGTCCATGTTGGTGTGAATGACATGAGCCGTACCTCCCCGGACTACATGAAAAGAGACATGGGGGAGCTCTCTGATCATGTAGCCCAGGCCGGTATGACCCTGACCCTGAGTAGCATCCTGCCTTTACCAAGAATGGTACCATGGTATAGAGAAAAAATGATCAATTTCAACAATTGGCTACACTTCTGGTGTCATTCAAAGGGGATCCAGTGTCTGTCAGCCTGGAATGACATACTTGACAAGCCACACTGCTTTGCTAGAGACGGCTTGCACCTGTCACCCTTAGGCTTTCGAATACTGGCCAAGGCTCTTGCAACCCCCATAGTGCCTTTTTTAGGCAAGGCTCAAAAGACAAACCCACCGCCATAAATAGCGCAAGTAACAAAAAACTGAGGATAATGCTACTCAATGCCAGAAGTCTAAACCTCAAAATGCACACACTCGAGGCACTCCTCAGTATGGAGAAACTCGATATATGTGCAGTAACAGAAACCTGGTTTAAGGCTCCAGAGAGCACCCCAGCACTACCAGGCTACAACTCATGCCATACATTTCGGCCACAAAACCCGGACCAAAATACAAAAGGCAGGGGAGTATCCATATTCATCAAGGATACCCACACCTCCAGGTTAGTGGCACAGCATGATGCTTCAGAGATCATCCATGTGCAACTAACAATGGGCAAAAAGTACAGTTTTGTACCTACCATAAATGTAGATGTTCGAAGATCCACATTGCTGCAGTCCTAACACTAGGGTAGTCCGCTGTCCCAGTCGGCCCGAATACCAAAGTATAGTCAAGGCGCATTAGTCTGACGACAGGACGCCAGGGTACAAATGCGCATGACCAACGTCATATCCTCAGTCTTTTCTTGCCCCAGATGTCAGAAGACCCTAAAAAGATAAGGCCAAACCAAAAAACAACAACACACCAAACACCCCTGTACCAAATATATATACAATATATACAAAGTCAGAATGGTACAATCCCACCAACACAACCACCCCTAAACACAGAGGGGAAGGAGGGAGGATGGACTGCAGCAATGTGGATCTTCGAACATCTACATTTATGGTAGGTACAAAACTGTACTATGTTCTTCATCTCACATTGCTGCAGTCCTAACACTTGGGTAGAATCCCAAAGCAGAGGAAAGGGAGGATGGCAAATCACAAAGAAGCAGGAGCTGCCAACATGCCCTGTAAAATAGCAGTGGCAAAACCAGCCCTAGATTTAGAGTAGAGAGGAAGGTGGTAATGCTTAGAGAAAGTATGCACTGAACTCCAAGTAGCTGCCTCCAAAATATCCTTAGTTGCCACCCCCCTTAGAAAAGCTGTGGAAGTGGCAGTAGCCCTAGTGGAATGAGGCCTAATCCCCACTGGAATCTCCTTGCCATGATGGGAATAACAGAAAGTAATGCAAAACCCAATCCACTTAGAAATAGTTTGTTTTGACACAGGCTTGCCCTGAGAACTCAAAGCAAAAGAAACAAACAACTGCTGAGACTGCCTGAAATCCTTAGTCCTGCTTAAATAATAACGCAACTGCCTGTGTACATCTAAAGTATGCAAAATCTTTTCCCCCTTATTTTGGGGATCTGCATAAAAAGTAGGCAAATGAATAGTTTGGTTTAAAGCCACACTAGAAACCACTTTAGGCATAAAGGAAGGATTAGTAAGATACCCTATCCTTATGGAAAATCAAGAAAGGCTCAACTGCCATAAGGGCCTGCAATTCAGAAACCCTTCTTGCAGAGGTAATGGCCAACAAAATGCAGTCTTCCATGACAAATATTTTAACTCAGCAGTAGCTGCAGGCTCAAAAGGTTGTAGAGTGAGTTTCTCCAACACAAAATTGAGGTCCCAAGCAGGAGTAGGAGCTCGGGGTCGTATATTCTTTGCCCCTCTAAGAAATTGCTTGAACAAAGGATGAGAAAACAATGGTGGGTCACAATCATAGTGAGCTGAAATTGCTGCAGCATGAATCTTAATGGAAGAGAAAGACAAACCTTTGTCCAATAACTCAGTAAGATATTGAAGAGCCACACTCAAATTAGGCTCAGAAACATCCAAATCTTTTGCTGCACTCCAAAATAAAAATCTCTTCCATTTTTCTGCGTACACTTTCCTTGTACTAGGTCTTCTGGCTTCCATAATCACATTCAAAACTTGTTGAGGAAGCTGAGACCTGCTATGGCTCAAAACAGAATATGCCAGGCTGTTAGATGCAGAGAGTGAAGCTTGACATTGAGTAGATGACCGTCCTTCTGAGACAATAGGTGTGGAATCAAAGGTAAGGGCCATGGAGGCTTCCTTACCAGACTCCTCAGTAACGGGTACCAGTGCTGTCGAGGCCAATCTGGAGCTATTAAAATCATCCTTGGCTTGTCTTGTCTGACCTTTAGGAGTACCTTTGGGAGGAGAGGCAGAGGTGGAAAGGCATACACATGAAGATTTTTCCAACTGAAAGAAAGAGCATCCACTTCCCAAGCTGTGTAATGAAACTTTTTCGTGCAAAACTTTGGCAGCTGGTGGTTTAGTGGAGAAGCGAACAGATCTATGTCTGGAGTTCCCCATGACACTGTCAATTTCTGAAATACATGAAGATCCAGTTTCCACTCGTGGGGATCCATGATTTGCCTGCTTAACACATCTGCTAAGGAGTTCTGTGCTCCCGGCAGAAACCTTGCTTGAAGATTCAGCTGCAAGCTTAGCGCAGTCTCCCACAAAATCATTGCCTGCCTGCATAGAGGATAAGAATGTGTTCCCCCTTGTTTGTTGATGTACCACATGACAGTAGTGTTGTCTGTTAGAATCAACACCTGCCCTGGAAGAAGTAAATCCTTGAAAGCCATTAATGCAAACTGGACTGCTAACATCTCCTTCATGTTGATATGTAGATGCTGCAGGCTGGCAGGCCACTTGTCTTGTATCCACTTTCCATTCAGATGAGCTCCCCAAGCTGTGTCTGAGGCATCTGTCGTTAAAATCTGACTCGCCTCTGGCCGGGTCACAGAGAGTCCCTTGTTTAGGTGACATTCCTGAGCCCACCACAAAAATTCCTTTTGAATGCAAGGTATTATTTGAATGACAGTGTCCAAATCCTGGCAGTGCTGTGTCCATACATTTTTGAGATACCATTGCAGCTTCCTCATGTGCAGTTTGGCATTGGGAAGCACCAGAATACAAGATGCCATGAACCCTAAGGCTTGAAGGACTGTCCTTGCAGTCAGCCCGGACTGATGAGATAGTTGATGGAAGTAAAGAGAAAGATTCTTTTGTTTGTCCGGGGTTAAAAGGGCCATCTGGGTTGCTGTATTCAGTCTCACACCCAGAAAGCACATGTCTTGAGAGGGTACTAGACTGGACTTTATTTCGTTCACAGAATACCCTAGGCATCTTAGCACTGCTATCACATATTCCAAATGCTGAAGAAGCACGTCCCTTCCTTGAGCCAGAATCAGGCAGTCGTCCAAATAAGGATAGATTTGTATTCCTTTTAGCCTGAAGAAAGCTATCACTGGAGCCAGAACTTTTGTGAATACTCTGGGCAGTAGATAAGCCAAAGGGCAATGCAGAGAACTGATAATGAGAATTCCCAGCTCGAAAACGCAGATACTTCCTGCAAATTAGTCTGATAGGAACATGAAGGTAAGCTTCCTTGAGATCCAAAGTTACCATCCAGTGATCTTTGCCCAGCAGAGGTAAAAGCTGTTGTAACGTCAACATTTTGAACTTGGGAATGTCCAGATAAGTGTTGAGGATAGATAAATCCAAAATTGGTCTCCACGTGTTCCCCTTTTTTGGTACTAGGAACAGGCGTGAATAAAATCCTAGGCCCCTTTCTGGCAAAGGAACCGGCTGAATGGCGCCTATTTGGAGTAACAGAGAAATTTGCTTGTGAGCCTCTTTTCTTTGTTGAGGAGGAATGTCTGGCATGCCTTTGAAAGGAGGCAAGGTATGGAAATAAAACCTGTAACCGTGGTGAATGATATCCAATACCCATCTTTGAAAAGTGCCAACCTTCCTCCCAAAGGTGCTGCCAGACGAGAAGACTCTGGCAGCTGAAAAGGCAGGTCATTGGGTCTGTTTACGAAAGGACTGACCCCTGCCCTCACCAGAAGACTGAGCAGGTGAACTCCCTGTTCTAGGCCTAAAAGAACCTTGAGCTCTACCCCTACCACGTCTAGACCTACTCCTAGACTGGGAATCATAAGCAGGATATGTCCACCCCTTGGTAGGCCAATTTCTACTAAACTTCGGAGGCTGAACCTGCAAAAAATCTTTAACAGTCTGCATAGACTTAGCCTTGTCTTCCATTTTCTTTAGAACAGCTTCCACAGGCGAACCAAACAACACATCAGATTGCAAAGGAGCATCTAAAATCCTTGTCTTAACATGCTCAGCTAAATTCTGATCCCTCAGCCAGGCGTGAGAACCGAACCAGTGGCAGCCACCCTCAAGAGGCCTGTACAGCATCAAAACCACATTGCAAAGAATGCTTACCCACCTGTTCAGAAACATGAACTAAATCCTGCAACTCTTTACACTCAATACCTTCCGCCAGAGCATCTACCTTAGACTTCAATTGTGAAAGGAGATAATTTTGGTATTTCAACATGTGAAACTGGCAATTCAAAGCCCTCATGGCTAAAGTGGAAGAAGTATACACTTTCTTTCCCCATCTATCCAAAGCCCTTGCCTCTTTATCTGGAGGAACAGGATTTTTAACAACAGAAGCCTTAACACCTTTAGGCCCCTGAGAAACAGTTTCTGGGTCTGCCCTAGGACTCTTAAAAAGATACTTATGAGCTTCAGGCACCCTATAATATCTATCCGGTTTAACTGGAGCAGGGGGCAAAGAAGCCTCTGCAAAAACATCTTCTACCACATCCAGAACAGGAGGTATAGCTAAAGGCCTATGCTGGGGTAGAAACAAAAAATCCCTAAGCCTTTTCCTGGAATCAGAGAAATCCTGACCTTCCCATTTAAAATGTTCCCTCATGGAATGAAGAGTCTCAGAAAAAGAAAAATCCTCAGGAGGAGAAGCAGAAGGAGTAGAATCATCCACATCAGAATCAGAGTAAGGAGAATACTCCTGCAAGTCTTCAGCCGAAGACTCAGAAGCATCCGAACCCTGCTCAAAACTCCCAAGCTCAGGTTCCACCCTAGGCCTCTTATCAGGAGGGGGCATAGAACCTCTAATCATTGTAATCAAATCTTCTGCCATCTTAAGCATATGCTTCTTAGGCACAGACCCTGAAGAACTAGGGGTAACACCTGAAACAAAACCTGGCCTGCCCCTGGGAGAAGCCTTGGAAACAAAGGGAGAGGGCCTAATCACCTTAGGAAGGGAGGGAAGAACAGCTACCTGAGAAGCCCCTTCAGCCTGGCCTACCTCCTGCGAGGTCACATCTTGCAATAATAAAGTATCTCCCTGGGACTCCAAAGAAACTTCTGGCTGAACCTCCGGCTCCACCGAGCTCTCTAAAGAACCGGCGTCCGTTCTTCCAACCTAGGCTTTACTGCTTTGTCCTTGCGCTTTTTAGGCATCCGACGGCATTTTATAATTACACCGCTTCCCAAAAACTAACCTGGCACAATCCAATCTTCTCTTTATAGTGCGTTTGTTAAATCTAGCACAAGAGCGACAGCCAACAACGTCGTGCTCAGGCCCTAAACAAGGTATACACAAGGTATGGTAATCCCTATGAGGTATCTGTTTCCCACAAGAAATACAGTTATTCACTTTTTCTGACATCCGTAAAATACTGAGGCAAGAAAACCAAAATATTCCCCAACGGGTACTTAGCCAACTTTGATTCGGTCTGAAACTCCGACTGAAAATCTCAGAACGCCAACCTGCACTTGCAACGCTGCTTCTGCATCGGACCATGCGGCAAAAAAGACTGGGGATATGACGTCGGTCATGCGCATTTGTACCCTGACGCCAGACTAATGCGCCTTGACCGACGTCAGCCTTATACTTTGGTATTCGGGCCGACTGGGACAGCGGACTACCCTAGTGTTAGGACTGCAGCAATGTGAGATGAAGAACATCTGCTATTCAAATTATAGCTTGCTACAGATCACCCACCATGTCCCAGGTCGCCCACTCCGCATTCCTGGAAACACTGGGAAACATAAAGGTCCTACCAAACACCCTGATACTGGGTGATTTCAATTACCCAAACATTAACTGGGAGAACTAAAGTACAAACTCCCTTGCCCAACATTTCCTAGAATTTATAAACTCAAATGCCCTGGATCAACTGGTCAACACCCCCAACAGAGGTGACAACATATTGGACCTGGTCATCACCAACATGGGCGACCGGTGTTTCACGCCGGACATCAACCCCTCGTTGGTTAGATCTGACTATAAACTAATCACTTTGGATATCCACATTCCGCCATCACCCCCGGTCAAAGAAACAACCATGAAAAACTTTTCAAAAGCAAACTTCACGTTACTTAAGACCGAGGTGGGAAGTTTCAAAGCCCCCATGCTAAAGGATAACGCTGTCCAAGCTGCAAAATCCTTTACTAATGCACTCTATGGGCACCTATAAGAAGGCATGGATTGTGCTATCCCAAACAAAACCAAGACTCACTCCTCCAAGAAAAGGAAACCAGTCTGGCGGACCCCTACCATAAACAAGCTATACAAAAGGAGGAGGAAACTAGTACAGAAAAGAGTAAAATCCCAAGAAGGGATGACTTCCCTGATCAGTATTAGCAAGAAACTACATTCCCTCATAAAATCATCCAAGGCTAGCTTCGAAAGAAAAATTGCCTAGGACTCCAAAGATAACCACAAGGCATTCTTTAGTAGTGTCAAGAATCTAAGTGGCAATTCTCAGATCTGTTCAGAGTTAGTGCAGAATGGCACAAAATACACTGAACCGACCGATATAGCCAACATCCTGGCAGACAGGTTCAGTGCAAACTTCACCCCCCTCTCATCCCCAAAAGGGTCCATAACTATACCAGAAGAATGTAGTGCCCCTGAAATCACAGACACTCAGGTTAAAACAGCCCTCTTCAAAGCCAAAAACACAGCATCAATGAGACTGGACAGTGTCCCAGGATGTGTCCTATATGAGCTCAAAGATGAACTAACCCCTCACCTAAACGCACTGTTTAAACTCTCCAGAGGCTATATGCCCACAGAGTGACGCACAGCAGTGGTTATTCTGCTCCACAAAGGTGGAGCCACAACGGACCCTGGGAACTATCGCCCTATAAGCCTAACTAGCTTGGTCTGCAAAGCTATGGAGCGCATCATCATCATGGATCTCATTAACAGAGACATTGGGAACCTCCAAACAATGGGCCCTACCCAGTTTGGCTTTGTTAAGGGCAGATCATGCCTCCTAAACCTAGTGGACTTCTTTGAGACAGTTACCAAGGCTATAGACGAGGGAAAGGTGGTCCACACAGCCTACCTAGACCTCACAAAGGCCTTTGACACCATTTTCCACTCAGGTATTATAGACAAGCTCACCAGCCTGAACATAAACCCCTACATCATGTGATGGGTTGCCAACTGGCTCACTGACAGAACCTACATGGTAAGAGTTGCAGGAGCTAGGTCTGACTCTAAACCAGTTACAAGTGGCGTTCCCTAGGGCTCAGTCCTACGAACCCCCCTGTTTGGCATATACTTCTCAGAAGTACAGGCAAGCACAGGACTATGGCTGACCAAGTTCGTAGACCACTGCAAACTAGGGGCTATAATTGACTCTCTGGCTGACACAGACATCCTCCATAAGGATCTCACTGAGACAGATACCTGGTGTCAAAACCATGGCCTCAAGCTAAATGCCAAAAAAGTACATAGTCATGCCCTTTGGAAAAAAACAAAGTACCCACAAACTATCACATAGGTGGTAGCCCCCTAAATACGGAAGACATAATAAGGGATCTGGGGACCCAAGTAGATAGTAACCTCTCCTTTGATAATCCCATTGCCAAAGTGGTTAGAAAATCCTTCTATGTGGCCCACCTAATCACAAAAGGGTTTGCATCTAGATCGAAAGAGGTCATTGTGCCCCTCTACGCATCACTCATCAGACCCATCATAGAGTACAATGCCCTATTTGGGATGTACCTTACAAGACACCTGCAACAACTGGAAAGACCACAGAAGTACCTCACCAAGAGGATCACTAGCCTCAAGCAGATGCCCTATGCAGCTCGACTGAAGAAACTCCAGCTGTACTCAGTTGCATACCACCTACTCAGAGGTGATCTCTGCCTGACATATAAGGCCATGTCTAACCCAGAATTGATGGACATCCTCCACCGAAAGAAAACCATATCCCCTCGAGCCACATGTTCCAGGGATCTAAACCTCACCACAGCAATAAATAGGATGTGCTGGAGGGATAGATTCCTGTCCCAGAGACTTCCCATGCTCTGGAACAAGATTCTGATCTACATTAGGCAGAGCTCCTCGCTAACCCTCTTCAAGAGAAACCTTGACGAGTGGATGGGAAACAGAAAGTTTACCCTGGGGATCACTTCAGTGGCTCTGCTGAACAGAAGCACAGGGGAACTAATCTAAGGGGGCGGCGAATGCCAACACATTCTGGCTAGGCTTATAAATGCCTTCGGGCAGACAGCCTAGTACCTACCTATGAACCTATGAACCTACATTCAACAATACTGTCTCCTTACCCTAAAACAGCAATAGATACTGGGCAGGTCATAACTCAGGGACAACACTTTGGTGCCTGACAACATTATCCTCAACATTGACAAAGGTAGCATGACATTATCAATATTTGTTGACCTCACAAATGCCTTTGACTTCATCAACCACCAACTCCTTTTTCCTCCCTCTATTCAGAACATTGGCAGTAGTGATGCTTCCATCACCAGGTTCCAAGACATCTTGTCAAACAGATTCTTTACAATTAAAATAGGCTCTTACTTCTCTCAGCCCACACATCTTTCAATGGAAGTACTCCAAGGTTCTATCCTAGGTCCTCTTCTCTTCTTTATTTGCATCAAGAAACTACCTTATGACTTGATACGCCTTAGGTCCAGCAGCAAAATCGCTCTACAGTCAAAACACAACTACAGAACTATGTTAACTCCCTCAATTCCTGGCTCATTAACTTGCAAACTAGCATTTAAACCTACAAAAAACAAAAAGCATGCTGTCTGGCACAACCCAAAAAAATAAAAAAAATCATCAAAGTCACTCATTATAACCATCCTTTGTGACTCACAAATAAAAAGAAACAATCCCTTCAATTACCTTCATTTGTGGCTAGACCAGTCACTAACATTCAATACTCATACAGAAAAATTGAGGCTAAAAGTTAAACTCACTTCTCTTCGGGCCAAGAAAATCTTGCCCTTCCTATCCAAACCAGCCAGGGCAGTAATAGGCAAAGGAGTCCTTCTGGCCCAACTTGAATATGGACAACCCATAATAGCCACATACTCTAAGAAAAACTCCTCCACACTACAGACTACTGAAAACAAAAATCTGCTGATTCTTTGCTAACTCACCCTCTAATGAGCATCACTGCCTTCCCCTCAAAAAAAAAAAAAGAAAAAAAACAAATGGCTGCCAATGCAGAACAGAGTAGACCTGCTACTAGGCTCTCTCATTTTTAAACGTCTCCAGTTTAACTCATTCCCAGAATCAGCTACCAATCTTTTTATGAAACACACACATATTACAACCTCAGAGACTCTCCCAAGCAACACCCCCCCCCACAACTAGCCAGGAAACTCCATACTGACCATTCTTTTTTCATCCTTGCTCCTAAAATATGGAAATCCCCTTCCAGGAACTAAATTTCTCCTTTTCCAGCTTCACAGCTGAACTTAAACAATCCTACACACCAAGTCAATCTGTACTTTGCACATAACAGGGCACATCACGACAGCCTGTCAACTACTAACACCTTCTAACTCCCCAACCATCACCTGCCCTGACTCTCATTACCACACAGCAATTCCACCATGAAGTAAACCTGAAATATAATTGTGTGAACTGTAAAATTTGCATTTCTCTCATAACTGTAATGTATATTAGTTGCTGCCAAACAGTTCATTTCTGTTCTGTTTTTGATATGAACAACTTACTGCCTCTCTGTTCTCATTTTTTTCTCCTTGTAAATTATTTCACCCAGACAGTAACTGCAAATGGCCAGTTGTGATTAGTGTACCATGTCAATATTCAAATGTAAAACAAAAACTGAAGCAAAAATGAAATGATACTCTAGGTGAGGAACTAACTTCTTAGTTTGTTACTTTCAGACATCTTCCTTATATTTATCGTTGTTTTTTGTTACCTAGATAACTTTAATACACACTCAAGGCCCTATACACATTAAAGACACATTACATGTTTCAGCAAACATGTTACAACTTTTCCCTCCCTATACAAAACCAGAGGTTTTGAAATTATAACAGTGGGTTATAAGCCCTTGACAACATGATAGAGCTTTTGTTGGCTAAGCCAGGCTTGTGGGTCGCTGTATATGGAAAGGGTTGGAGGGAAAATGCTCAGTGCCACAACTCTGTACTGCCATCAGTTTGCATATGCTACTATTGCAAGCAAGAATGATCTGTTATCAAACTGAAGTGCCTGCCTAAAAAATAGCATTTCAAGGCACCAAACGATCAGTTTATTGCTAGACACTTCATTTCTGTATCTGAGTATTCCTTTCTGTATTGCACAGCTTTCTACTGATATAGACAACAAGGTGCTCCTCACATTGAATATCTTGGCATAGCACTTCTCCCAAACATTTTCTGATGTGTTGATATATAAGGTAAAATCCTTTAATAAAATCAGGAATTATTAAAAAAGACTCAGAACATGGGATCGATTTTTTTTTATTGACACTACTCTTGGAATACAATATGGTTGCATTACCATTTGGAATTTCAGTGCTATATTTAGGTGACACTCACATTATTAAGTTATCTAAATAGATTTTGCTTATCCTTTATAGCTTTATAGTTTTGCATATATACTGTACAGTTTCAAAACAGTGCTCTACAAAGTCATTTCATATGCTGTACAAAGTCATTTTCAAAGACATGTTTACTGATCCTTTGAATTTCTTTTTTTTTGCTAAATAATTTTTATTTTTTTTTTGTTTCTAGACAAATTATGATACAGTAAATTTAAATTACAATTCAAAATAAAAGAAAATAGTTAATAACTATAACAATATGTACAATATTTACAGGTGGTCCAATGAAAAGGATTAACCAATAAGGTTATAAAGAGGAATAATCTCATAGAACTAGTATAACCTTTACTGGCATATATTCACATAAGTCCATCTTAGTTTATGACATTTCAATTTCATGTAGAAGACATTCTATCCTTTTGTAGTGTGTCTATAAGTATTAAGATTTTATTCCAAGGATTATCTGTCCAACGTCTGGGAAAAATTCTTCCTTCTTTGACTTTTATTTCTTTTTGTGCAGATTCCTTTAATAGAGATATGAAGTCTTCATAACTTGGAGGGACAGTGGATTTCCATTTTTTTGTTATACATTTTCTGGCTACAGCCAGAATAGACCATAAAAGATATTGATCACTTTTACTCATAGTTACTGAGTCATCTACATTCAAAAAAATTAAAGATTTTGTTATAACAAATTTATCATTATAAATGGCTTGAAGAAATCTATTAATATCTTCCCAGAATTTTTTAATGCAATCATAAAATATATGTATCCAATCTGCCTCGCAGTTTACAGTACATCAACATGTGGGCTTTTGGGCAGGGTCAAATTTGGCTATTTTATATGGTGTATAAAAGGCTCTATGTAAAAATTTCCATGTGAAGATTTTCCATATCTGGAAGTTTGATGTTAGCTTAACTGACAACAAAAGGTCATTCATATCTTCAGATGATAGATTTATTGTCAAGCCCTTTGTTAAAATGTTCACAACATTTTGACCTATTTTGGTTTTATACACTATTAAAATTTTGTATAATTTAGATATAGAAATTAGCTTATTATGATTTCCATAAATCAATTCTTGCATATATTTTATGAACTTAGGTATAGTATTAAAGTTTGAATCATTAATAATTCTACATAAATCACTTGCATATTGTAGTATTTTTTGAAGTTCTGTTCTATTTCAAATATACTAAACTCATTTATTACTTGTTGGGTGGTTAAAGTACTGTGATTACTTAAGCATTGAAACCAGTAAATAAAGTTTTTGGATTCCCAATTAATGAGTATTTTTTCTTGGATTTTTTCTTTAAAATTCTTTGATGTTTTAAATGGTATTAAGAGTTCGAACCATAATTTTATGTCTGGATTTGTAATTATAAATTTTCTAAATAGATTATAAATATTATTCAGATATGATAAATTAGTGGGCTTTGTTGTTTTATTTTGTAAGCTATTACATAGTACATGCCAAAATATGTTATTATAATTCTCCAAATCCATATTTTTTAATATTTTGCTTTCATTTAAGAAGAAAGTTAAATGTAAAATTTTCCATGCGGATGAATAATTTGGATTTACCCAATTTAGTATAAGTTTAATGATGGAAGATTTGATATACGTTTCTATGTCTGCAAATTTAATTCCTTCCAAGTCCCAGGGTCTAATATGATGTGAGAAAACAATTCTATTCTTTTTTGGATACCAAAGAAAATCCATTAAAAGTTTCTGTATTGTCTTTATAACTTTTTTATCTGATAAAATAGGGATTGCTAATGCTATATAGTTTATTTGTGGTAGTAATATCATTTTTATTAACTGTAACCTATCTTCCAAGTTTAACATTAATTTATTCCAGCTATTAACTTGTTTTTGAATTAAATTTTGGATTTTATTATAATTTAAGGTCATGGTAGTATCTATGTTCTCAGATATAAGAATTCCTAGATATTCTAGTGAAGAAACCTTTTCTCCAATTATTTGATATTTATTCAGATGCAAGTCATCTATTTTATTTAGAAGTATATGTTTTGATTTGGATTTATTGAAACAAAGACCTGAAATGGAAAAAAAATCTTCTACTTGTTTCTCTAATTCTTGCATGGACTCTTCATTCGGTCTTAAAGTCAGCAATATATCGTCAGCAAATAACATGATTTTAGAATTAAATTTATTGTAAAAGTTAATTCCTTCCATTTTAGATCACTTCGTATTGCAGATGCAAATAATTCTATCGCCAGGGCAAATAGTATAGGAGACATAGGGCAACCTTGCTTAGAGCCTTTAGTTATTTTGAAAGCTTCCGAGGTAAATGGGCCTAATTTTACATAGGCCAGGTTATCTTTACATATATTCTTTATTAAATTTATAAAGTTTAATGGGAATTCAAAAAGTTCCAAAATTTTAAATAGATACTTCCAGTTTACCGAATCAAATGCTTTCTCTATATCTAATGTGATTATAAGAGCTTCTGAATTGTCTCTGTTCAAAGCTTCTATAATGGTTAAAATTCTCTGAATATTGTCATATGTGTGTCTTCCAAATATAAAGCCTGTTTGGTCTTCATTTATGACTTTAGTCAGGGATTTCTTAATTCTATTTACTAAGATAGACATACAGATTTTATAATCATTATTAAGCAGAAAGATAGGTCTATATGAGCTACATTGGGATGGATCACTTTTATCTTTTTTTATAGGGGTAACTAGTGAATATTTCCAGGATGGTGGAGTAATCATTTGAGTTAGAATATCATTTAGCATGTTACGAAGTAGAGAAATTGCTGAATTTGGAAGAATTTTATATAATTCCATTATTATTCCATCCATTCCTGGTGATTTGTTGTTTTTACTTACTTTAATTATATCTTTTATTTCTTTTATGGAGATATGCTTGTCCATTTCTACTTTTAATTGGTCAGGTAGTTTTTTTATTAAGGAACTATTAAATTTCTGATCTGAAAATGAAATATTATTATCATTATTTCCATAATGCTTAGCATAATAGAACTTAAAAGCTTCAAGGATATCATTCACATCAGATAACAATTTTTTTCCCTTTTCCTTCATGTATTATATTTATGATGTTATTTTCTAAGTTCTGCTTTTTAATTCTCATTGCTAGATTATGTAAATGTTTTGGAGAAGTTGAAATTGAAGCAAATTTTAGTTTTTCCAAAGCTAGATTTGTTTTATGAGTGAGGAATTCATTGTATTTTTTATTTAAATCTATAATTTCTTTTTTTTTTCCTGAGAATCTATTACATCATAAGAACTTGTATTTATTTCTGTTATTCGTTTTTGTATATTGTGTAATTCAGATTCCCATTCCTTTGTTTTATTTTTAAACCATCCTATAATCTTGCCATACAAAAAATCCTTAAGTGTATCCCAAGTTATTATATTATTTGTATTGTTAATAGGATTTGTTTCTAAGAAATATTTGATTTCTGAATCTAGCCAAGGTTTAAACTCTTTTAATTTAAGGATGTAAGCTGGTATTCTAGTTATAATGTTTAATCTTTTGAAATCAATTTGTACTTTAAGAATTAAGGCATTATGGTCTGAGAGGGGACATGGAATAATAAAAAATGTTGTTATCCTACTGTTTAAATCAGAGGAGACCAATATTTTATCTATTCTTGTTTTAGTATTAAAGCGATAATCGCTATGTGTGTAACTTAATGAGTTAGAATCTTTAAAATTAAATGCATCTATTAGATTTAAGTTTTCTAACCATCTCTTGAAATATTTACTTATGGGTGTGAGATGTAACTTTCTTTTATTAGTTGTATCAGAGTTATCTAGAATACAATTGAAATCTCCCCCCATTATTATCATACCTTTATTTACTTTGTTAATTAATTCTATTTGTTTTTTAACCGTAGACAATCCTATTCCAGGAATCCAGTAAATATTTATTAAAGTCCAAATTCTATTTTGATATTTTATTATTACAATTGATATTAACCCTTCTTTATCTTCATGTTTGTAAATGATCTGAGGAATAACTACATTTTTTTTCCATAAAATTATAACCCCTCTTGTTTTTTTTTTTTTGTATAGGGAGTGAGAAAGAATTAGATAGTCACTAGGTTTCCATGTGAAGTTATCATCTCTTTTAAAATGAGATTCTTGTATAAATATGATTTGTGCTTTTTGTAATTTCAAATATCTTAGAAAATTTGACCTTTTTATAGAATTATTTAAACCATTAATATTTATAGATAATAAAGTTGTGTCTGTCATTTTTTAAGTATTTATTTGTACTTTTGGATTGTTTGTTCTTGAAATTTTGTTTTACCTTGGAAATTAATGTGTTTTGAGTATTAGATTTATCCTTTCTTTTAAAAGTTATTTTGAAATTAATATATTTCTTTCTATTTATGCTTAAAAAAGTTTCAAATTGGACCACTGAAAAATGAAAAAGCTGAAAAACATTGTGTTAACATATTTTGAATAAACAATTAATGGTTTTACCATTCTAAATCCCAAACATGAAGTGTCTAGCACCTCAAATCTGTTTGGACTTAAAAGTCCAAACAGATTTACCTTCAATAATAATAGTTGCATTAATGAGGAAATGTTGCTTTAAATTGAGCTCCTCAAAAAAATGAAAACTAAAACCAGAGAACAAGATACACTTATTATGTAAATAACATATATGCCTAGTCTGTGAAGTTTTGTTCATTACTAATTAGATTCTAAAATGCGATATTATTTCAAATTGCAAACAATTTTAAATAAGACATTTGTTAATTACTTTAACAATATATTAGGTGTTCATTTTTCATTAATATTATGAAATTTTTGCAAATTACCAATTGTAGATAATATATTAGCAAATGTCAGATCATTAATGTTCATTAGTGATATTTAACATTGTTATTAATAATAAAAAGAAGTAGAGTGAGTATGATAGATACTGTTTAAAATAAAAGAGATTTTTTTACATATTTTTAGATCTATATAAGGTATCACATCATAATGAAGTTAATTGACATATCGCTAACCACTTATCAAAACCACTTAAAGTCCTTACAAATAATAATATTCATTTATAAGATTTAATATAATAACAGTTAGAATTAAAGCAATATTTATAGTGCTTTACATTAAAACATTTTCTCATTCTTCAGTTAATGTCAGTTTTATAACTCTGATAATTCCACAATCTAAAATTAATAAAATGTGGAAAAGATTTCACTCCTAAATTACTTATATGTGATCTTTTGTAGTTCTGTTATTAGTAAGTTATTATTCATAAGATTTTCTCTATTAAGTTCAATTTAAAGATCACACATATCAGATATTGTCTTCTGCTTATCACAAATGTAGTGAGCGTCTGGTAACTAGTAAAAGGTCTCAACTTATATGTTAAAACTATAAAACAGAAAGGAGAAAGGTGAAAATTAGAATTATACTTGCAAAGGAAATCTACCTTGATAATGGTGCAATAGCACTCTTGTCCCATAACCAATCATTTATAATAAACATTTTACGTATAGTACTTCTTTTATACAATAACAAGTATAATAAAGCAATCTTTAGATAAATGAAAGTATAATTCCCAGTAAGCTGACACTCAGGATTTTTTTTTTTTTTTTTTTTTACTTTTTCTTCACCTTCTCTTTTCCTTCCCTCTTCTTCCATTTCTATATAACTTAATAACTATAAGTAACTTATCTAACACAGTGTCGGTTAGATGTGTTCACAGAGCGCATGTATTATACTTTTACCAGACACTCACCCATTAAGACACAACAGTATTTAAATGATTCACTATCTTTCTTGTTATAATAGCGCTGTCTTCAAAGCAGATCTAGCGCTATACTTGCATGAGATATTAGCTGAGATTGATAATAAACCATAAAATTTTTAATAAAATATGAAAGAATATTTATGAAGTGTGAAAATAATTGAAGCAAACGCTTCCTTTACTGTAATCAAAACAGCGGTGTTAAGGAAAGAACTCTGCGATAGTGGGTGTTTACACTCCATCTTGTGATCAGCAACCTAAATTGCATCTAAACATGCCAGGATACATCGCGTGCTTATGAATGTGGACGGTGAACAACTTTTCAGACAAAGAAAACTGAGAAAGCCGAGCAGAAGGCTCATGAATACTGTCCACCCTCAGATAATACATTAATGTTCTAGATGCTTCCCAAAATGTTCACGAGTGGTTCCATTTTATAATATTTTCATTAATATACTTTACATTAATTCAAATTAACAAATTGTAAATGTGCACCTCTAAGCTACATAAAAGCATTCAACCAGAACAACAATATTTATTCAGGCAAAGATAGCGTACTATTCTAGTAACTAAATACTTGTATAGGGAAGAAACAGCAGTGTTAAAGAGGAAAACTCTGCAATAGTGTGTATTTACACGCCATCTTCTGGCCAGTAACTTAAATTACATCTATGTACAGTTAAATATGTCACGTGCTATGTATGAAGCGGTGAACAACTTTTTAGTTAAGGAAACTAAAAATAACTGAGCAGAAGGCTCGTGGATGTTTTTTTCTTTCTTTTTTTTTTTTTTTGCTTTCAAATAATACAGTAATATACTGAATACATCTAAAATGTTCATGAGTGATTCTATTGTATAACATTTTTATCACAGTACTCTACATCAAATTAAATCAATGAATTTTGAATGTGTACTTTTGAATAAATGATTATTTTGCACTGTTCTAGTAACCAAATACTTGTATAGAGAAGAAACAGCAGTGTTAAAGAGGAAAACACTGCAGTAGTGTGTATTTACACACCATCTTCTGGCCAGTAACTTAAATTACATCTATGTACAGTTAAATATATCACGTGCTATGTGTGAAGTGGTGAACAACTTTTTAGATAAGGAAACTAAAAATAACTGAACAGAAGGCTCGTGGATGTTTTTTTACTTTCAAATAATACATTAATATACTGAATACACCTAAAATGTTCATGAGTGATTCTATTGTATAACATTTTTATCACAATACTCTACATCAAATTAAATCAATGAATTTTGAATGTGCACTTTTAAATAAATTATTATTTTGCACTATTCTAGTAACCAAATACTTGTATAGAAAAGAAACAGCAGTGTTAAAGAGGAAACTCTGCAGTAGTGTGTATTTACATGCCATCTTCTGGCCAGTAACTTAAATTACATCTATGTACAGTTAAATATATCACTTGCTATGTATGAAGTGGTGAACAACTTTTTAGATAAGGAAACTAAAAATAACTGAGCAGAAGGCTCGTGGATGTTTTTTTACTTTCAAATAATACAGTAATATACTGAATATATCTAAAATGTTCATGAGTGATTCTATTGTATAACATTTTTATCACAATATTCTACATCAAATTAAATCAATGAATTTTGAATGTGCACTTTTGAATAAATTGTTATTTTGCACTGTTCTAGTAACCAAATACTTGTATAGAGAAGAAACAGCAGTGTTAAAGAAGAAAAAACTGTGATAGTGTGTACTTACACGCCATCTTCTGGCCAGTAACTTAAATTACATCTATATACAGTTAAATATATCACTTGCAATGTATGAAGTGAACAATTTTTTAGATAAGGAAACTAAAAATAACTGAGCAGAAGGCTCATGGATGTTTTTTACTTTCAAATAATACAGTAGTATACTGAATACATCTAAAATGTTCATGAGTGATTCTATTGTATAACATTTTTATCACAATACTCTACATCAAATTAAATCAATGAATTTTGAATGTGCACTTTTAAATAACATAAATGTGATTACTAAGAATGATAATATTTGTTCAGGCATTGAAAGTGCCTTAATTTATCAACTAAGTAGTTGTATAGAGAAGACCATTTAAAAGGGCAGTTTATATTAAAAGCTTAGTGACAAAATAAAAAGAATGTCTAGTAGACTTCATTGGTTATTGTTTTCAAGTATTTAGAGAATAAGTATATAGAGAATAAGTATATACTTCAGGGCTTTAGTAAGTTATTAATTAGTACTAAAATTTAAGTATTATATTAACCTAAACAATTAAGCAAGAAAAGAAAAAAGGAAAAAAAACAAACAAAAAAAAACTGCTTTATACTACTGTATTAAAGAGTTTAGTTTTAATATATTATAATCATACTTTAGTTGATACTTTGAGAGAAATAGTATCATCGGAGTTCTTTTTGTCAGTCTTTTGTTTCTTTTTTTCTCTTGCCTCCGACCAAATATTTTTTCCTGGAGCCCTTTTTAAAGTAGATGAATTTAACCAGTCCATTTCTTCAGGTAGTGGAATTATGTTATTATTCTTTATGAAAGATGTGGCTTCCTCTATGTTGTTGAATGTTCTCATGTCGTTGTTATATTGGATTCTTATTTTGGCTGGATAAGAGAGCTGCGCTTTGATTTTATCTTGTTTTAAAAGTTTTACTAATGGCCATGTTTTCGTCCTTATATCCAGAACTCTTGTTGAATAGTCATTATCAAATCTTAATAATGACTGTTTATACATAACAGGACTTTTCCTCCATGCAGATCTCAGTATAAGCTCTTTGTCCATAAAAGAAAGAAATTTAACTACTATGGATCTTGGAGCTGTTTTAGAAGAAATAAAAAGTGGCTTACCGATAGCTCTGTGTGCCCTTTCTATCCCATAAGATAAGCCTTCTTTTAGTCCGAGAACTTCAGGAAACCAAGAGTTCAAGAATGAGATAATGTCGTCACCTTCGGATTTCTCTGGAAGACCAAAAATCCTTATGTTTGTCCTTCTTTCTCTATTCTCTATATCATCAACTTTATTTATTAACCAAGTGTTCTGTTGTAGCAGAAATTGAGTATGTAGTTCACTTTCTTTTAACCTCCCATCAACATCACTTAAGGAAGTCTCAATGTCTGATATTTTTATTTGTTGCTGTTGTAAGATTTCTTTAAAAACTTCTGTTTGTTTTTGGCAGTTATCCTTAAGACTTTCTAGGTTTTCAGTAAATCTGTCCATTTTTAGCGATAAGTCCAGCAAAGTAGCAGATATCTGTTGCATCTCTTTTTTTATAATAGAGTCTGAGTGTGAATTCTTGGAGTTACTCATCTTCAAACAGTTTGAAATGTCCTCTGTAGTATTTGACAGGAAAATTTCAGAATTTTTTCTTCAAAATTGGTAGTTTTGTTATAAATTACTTCATCTTCAATATTTACCCAAATTTTTTTAAATATATTTAGTTTTTCCTGTATTTTCTAGTATGAGTATGAAGAGCTCAAAATCAAGCTGCTCTCAGTTAGCCATTAGGCTCCACCCCCTCGATCCTTTGAATTTCTGATGGTGTGGACTGGAACTTTTGTCTTTTGAAAATGTGCCATTTGAATCCATGAAAGAAAGCCAAAAGCCATCACTGCAGGAGTTGCAACAGATCTTTTGGTATTTTTTCCTGCATGTCAGTTGCTGCTGATTAGTGTCTTGCATTTGGACAGTGAAATATGCAGTCAGTATTTCTGAGTGGTACGTATTTGCGCTAATGATAAGTAAGTAGTTTACATAAGTAGTCTAGGAAAGCAGCAAGGATGGCTGTTACAATACTGGGACAGATAAGATGAAGTATAACCAACAGGAAACAAAATGTCCATTTTCCTGATTATTAATAAAACCTGTGTGCAGTTCTGGATGACTGCCCATCAGAAATACATCACCCAATATTGCAATCCTTAATTTTGAAACTGACTATTATTCTTTTAAAATATTCTTGCATTGGGGCTTTGCCGCTCAGTGCTACTCAATTTCTTTTTATTATACTCCGCACACTTTCAGCAGGCACCCATTCTGGACATTTTTTTTCTTTGAAAGGGTACAGACAAGAAAGACACAGATCAGAGAAAGGCAACAACAGTTGTGGTGCACAGAATGCAGCAGAAACAATATAAAAAGTCTTAAAAAAAGTGATGGGGATGGCTGAAGCTTTCGATCATATCAAGTGAATATACAGAGTTTAAATGAGTAATATCCTTTAAAGAATGAAATGATTGAGAAAGTACAATTGTGTAAAACTTTACCATAACAATAGATGTTCTTCTCTTCACTGTTGTAGTATTCTTTACCTAAGGGATCTCTACCAAGGTTGTCCAATGTCCAGCCAGTATATCAAAGCCTTTAGTACTCATAGGCACTGTACGAAACACATATGCTCCCCACGCAAGGTACAGGGCATAAAGGTGATGTATGAACAGACACACTCAGAACTGAAAAACCCCAGGACGAGCAGAATGTCCGCAATGACAAGGAAAACATATGCATCCAGAAAGAGGAAAAGAGCCTCTCAGCCTGTAGGGCAAGAAAAGAACAGGGCTAGAACAAGGACAGAGGGGGTAGGAGGAAGGGAGCAAATAATGCAACACAGAAGAGAAGGACATCTATTGTTATGGTAATATTTTACACAATTGCACAATGTCCTTCCATATCACTCCTAAGGGAGTGCACAAAAACTCAAGAGGAAGCCAGGGAGGAGGGTGGCACAAATGAACCCTCCAGAAACCCAAGCAGGATAGCCCTGGCAAAGCCAGCTCTGCTCCTGGAAATGACATCCACCTTGTAATGCTTAATGAAAGTATGAACAGATGACCAAGTAGCATCCTCAAGGATGGAATTGGTGTCCAGCCCCTTGAAAAAAGAACCAGAGGAGGCAACAGCCTTGGTGGAATGAGCCTTAACTGACAACAAATGACATTTTTTATTAAAAGAATAACAAAAAGAAATGGTCTTAGAGATATAGAAGGAGATGGTTTACTTAGAAACTGCCAAACCTAAGGTCTTGGGATGAAAAGAAACAAAAAGCTGCTCAGATTTATGAATAACTTTAATTTTGTCCAACTAATACCTGAGCAGTCTATGCAAATCCAAGGCGTGAAGATCCTTCTCAATGGCAGACTGTAGAGTAGGGAAAAATGAAGGAAGATGAATAGACTGATTAAGAGTCAACTCATTGACCACCTTTGGCATAAAAGAAAGATTGCAGAAGGGCATTTATACACTAATTTACAGTCATCAGGCACCTTGTAAAATCTATCAGGTTTCTTGGGAGCTAGGGACTGAGAATCAGGTTCCACAGAAGCTGCTGAAAAGGTAACAAGGAGGCAGCCAGAACTGGTGGAACAGGAGAAGGCTTGGGAGACTCCATCTGAAGGAGTTCATAATAGTTTTTCTGGATATCAGAAACTTGACAGGAGTCCCACTTAAAGAATTCCATCATACAGGAAACAGTTTCCCCCAAAAGAAAGTTCCTTTAAATGGGAAACTGGACTAATAGAATCCTGTTCCTCTGAACCATAGTCCAAGGGGGAAGGGATTTGAGAAGAGTAGGCTAAGGACTCTTCCCATGTATCCTGGTACTCATCAGAGGAGTCCAGCTCCTTAGGTTTCTTAAGAGGAATGGAAGACCAAGGAGGAGTAGCCACAGACACCCCCCCCCCAGAGGAAGTTTCAAAGCCATTAAAGTGTTAAATAACCTCTGAGTAAATTCCTGCCATTCTCATTGGGGATCCTTATCTGTAGGAGAGATACATTTGGTTTTCTGTTTCTTTTCCTGTGGGATGTCCACCCTAGGAGATTCAGACCCTTGGTAACACTTAAGAAGTGTAGTGGGGATCTCCTCCTATGTGAAAATTTGCTGAATCTCTCATGGTCCCTCGGAGATGATCAGTCCAGTTTCTCCCTCAACACCAGGAACAGACATTTATAAAGCCTCAGAGGACATGCAAGGAGATGGCTCCATTCAGGCCTCAGACAGGGTCGCAGCAGAGGAATCAAAAGCAACTACTGGGCAATCTTCTGGACTTTCACAAGCTTTGGCAGAGAAGTCTGGGGGAGGCTGGACAGCAGCTGTATCAGTCCTAGGTTTCTTGGCCTTTTTCTTGGATGATGGTTGAACCTCGGGATGGAAAGACTCAACCATAGCACCTTGAGCCAACAGCTTAAGATGTTGGTTTTCAAGGTAAATAGATAAGGAGGACAGATGACTATGTAGGGTCTTAGAGATGAAAGCTTGGCAGATAGAACACTGCATATAGTCATGGGAAGCACCAAAACAGAAGAAACACTGGTTGTGATGGACTTTATGGGGAATCTGCATCCCACACTGACATTTTCCCTTTCTGGATAACATGAAACCAATAAACAAAAATGAAAAAAGAAAGATAAGGAGAACCCCCAGTGAGGCACTTATCTGAAAAGTCTCTCAGTAACCAGCACAAAAAAAAAGGCATTCAGACTAAAGTTCAAAGCATGACATTCAGACTGTTGGCAAAGATGTTCTGAGTGTGTGTATCCATATGTCACCTTTATGCCCTGCGCCTTGCACGGGGATCATAAATGTGATGTATGATGCCTATAAATACTAAAAGCTTTGGTATACTGGCTAGAGATTCCTCAAGTAAAGAATACTTGCAACAGTGATATGGAAAGACATCAAGAGGATACCATTTAAGATAGAAGGTAGCTGGCTCTTGGGAGCTGTATGGAAGTTTTTTCACAGAAGGGATGGTAGATGATTAGCAATGAAATTTGTAGAGAGGGTAGGCTTAAAACAGCAAAGAAATTCAAGAAAACGTAATATAAAACTTTTCTTAAAGGATGAAAAAATAAACTACCATTTAAGTAAACTTCTGAAGAGCTAAAAAATTATTTTCCAGCGTGAAGATACAACTTAATAAAAGACAAAAAACGCTGAACCCCTGTGTCTTGAGATGCTCGAGAAACTGGACAAGGATGTGAAAATACAGTAAATAAAACTTTTAATGATCACAAAAGTTAAGCGCTTTCACTCGTACAATACAAGCTTCATCAGAACTGAAACCTATCAGTACACCTATACAAGTTAAATATAAACTTTTTGGCGCCAAAGTAAACAGCCAACATAATTTAAAGTGACAGTGCTGATTACATACACTATTAACATAAATATTAATATTAAAAACATTATGTAGAACTATATGATAAAAATATAAATATTTAAAATCTTTATACACAAAATGTATATATTAATGCATATATTTGATGCTTATATAATCATTAATTCCTGGTTCATTGGCAGCATCCGTGAATAACTGCCACCAGGTTTCTTTATAAAACAACAAACTTCTAGGGTCACCCCCTCTAGGATCAATATTAACACTATCAATAATACCAAATTTGAATTTATGGCCATCACCATATTTTTTGATGTGCTTAAAAAGCGCATTCTTCTCGTTTTTGGTCCTAATACTATATAAGTGTGCATAAATGCGTTTATTAAATTTCTGTTCTGTTTTACCAATATAGAATCCAGAACATGCTACGCATTTGGCCAGGTATATAACCCATCTAGTATTACAGTTCCCTTGTTTGAATCTAATAACTGTCTTGCTTAAATTGTCCAATACAATTTTTTCTTCCTCCAAAATTGTATAACATTGATGGCACATACCACATTTAGTGGTGTGTCTTTTACTTGGTGGTTTGTAGTCAATTTGTCTTTCCAATAACTTTTTGATATTCTGCCCCATCTTATGAATGAAAATCGGCTGGGTACCAAAAATGTGAACAAGATTCTGGTCCGCCAATATGATGTCCCAACTATTAATCATAATCTTTTTAAACTTGCCTACGTATGGGCCATACTCTATGATACATGCTCTTCCAAAATTGGGAGTATTTTGTTTGTGTGTGTGCTGTACCACCTCTGTCCTGTTAGCAAAATAATAATATTCACCTAATAAGAATTTGTATTTCTTGCCCCACTCTTGAACAATGCTCGTTGTTATTTTAGAAAAAATTGTATTGGACAATTTAAGCAAGACAATTATTAGATTCAAACAAGGGAACTGTAATACTAGATGGGTTGTATACCTGGCCAAATGCGTAGCGTGTTCTGGATTCTATATTGGTAAAACAGAGCAGAAATTTAATAAACGCATTTATGCACACATATAGTATTAGGACCAAAAACGAGAAGAATGCGCTTTTTAAGCACATCAAAAAATATGGTGATGGCCATAAGTTCAAATTTGGTATTATTGATAGTGTTAATATTGATCCTAGAGGGGGTGACCCTAGAAGTTTGTTGTTTTATAAAGAAACCTGGTGGCAGTTATTCACGGATGCTGCCAATGAACCAGGAATTAATGATTATATAAGCATCAAATATATGCTTTAATATATACATTTTGTGTATAATGATTTTAAATATTTATATTTTTATCATATAGTTCTACATAATGTTTTTAATATTAATATTTATGTTAATAGTGTATGTAATCAGCACTGTCACTTTAAATTATGTTGGCTGTTAACTAAAGTTTATATTTAACTTGTATAATAGGTTTCAGTTCTGATGAAGCAACTTTGTGATCATTAAAAGTTTTATTTACTATATTTTCGCATCCTTGTCCAGTTTCTCGAGCATCTCAAGACACAGGGATTCAGCATTTTTTGTCTTTTATTTAAGTAAACTTTACAGATTATCCAATAAAGAATGACGTAAGTGGACTAGGTAAACCAAGTTGCCCTCTTCAGCCACCAAGATCTATGTCTCTTTGTTACGAACTAAGTAAAATAAATAGAAGCGCTACATGTCAGTGATCACTAATTTCAAAAATTACTATACATACACTGGGAACAGAGAAATGCGTAGCAAACAAAAAGTCAGACTTGGACTAAAACAAATTTCAAGATGGGGATGTAACAGATTAGGAGGATAATGTAAGAGATCAGTGCACAGCTATAGCCTGGGGAAAATAAATTCATAAATGATAAGATGAACACACAGGAAAAGCAACATAAGAAGAATAAAAGAGCCTATAGCTTGAGGAAACAGAGTAAGAATCAAAGAACAATGGTGAGCTGATATGCAAGCTTGTAATACAAAAGCATACAATGTCCTAGACAGTGAGAAAATACATCAGTTCTTGAGTTCATATTTGCATATTGTACATTGATAATAGACATTCCAGCTGTTGCCATAACCTACCTTGTGGCTATTTATGAAATCATTGTCTTCTGAATTTCTGTATTACATTTCTGTTTTCAAAATTTAGATTAGTGTAAGATTATTGTAATTCAGATTAACTATACTAATCATAATGCATACATAAAATTTTCCAGTCTGAGAATTTCTCAGACACAAAATCTGGTATGCTTTCTTTTAATTCAGATACCAAAAAAAAAAAATAGCTGAATGAGTATGATTATCTTATGTTGGTAAGAGCTGTAACAGATGTAGCAGTAATATAGAATTTTCAAGTTATGCTGTGTTAGAATGTTTTTTTACAACCAGTAAAACATGGAAATGCATTCTGATTAATATTTCTATAGTGATGTGTCTATTAGTTATACCACATATAAACCAAAAATGTGACCCCGACCCCGACTACTTGTGCAAATGTATGATGCACTACGCACAGACTTTGATTTAGCTCCAGAAAACAGGTACAAACAAGTATATTATACAATGACTGGCCGTTAACATTCAAAAATGAGCACGCTGATTGGTCAGCCCAACCAGCGTGCCCATTGTAAATCGATAATATACCATCAGTAAATGTCCAGCCACAAAAGTATTACTGAGCAGCCAGACTTTATCATCTATTAGTATGTGGAGCTATGCATTAGTCTGAAGGAAAGAACATCTGAAACTGAAAAGCATGTCATTATTTAGTGACTTTGTTCCTCATGATATCTGTGGTTTTCCAACAAATCACAGAGTAACAAAGTCAGTAATTACATGCATTTCAGTTTCAGACTTTCTTTCCTTCCAAGAATCCAATTCTTTCTCAAAACTTTAGGTTTATAAGAGCAACATTACCCATCCCTCCTTTATTTATAGCTTTCACATTCCTTAAAATAAGAGGTGGAGAGGTACTTATGAGAGTAAAGTAAAATACAAGAAAAATCAGGTACATTCTGTACAACTAAAGAAACATACCTGAGTTTCCTTGTAGTTTGCCCATATCTCTTATACTTCTAAACTGGCCAGAGGTTACAGCTTTTTTCTTTTCCACAAAAAAAAAAAAAAAAGCTACGGAGCTCTTCCTGTTTACGTTGCTTGCTTTCAAAAGCACTGATGTACTGTGCTGTGTAAACATGGGAATGGAAGTACATCAGCAAAACAGCAGAATTGTGAAACAACGTGGACGAACACCATAGCACCATTATACAGACATTATTTAAGAAAAGCAAGTAATTTTTTTCTTAAATAATGTCATTGTATAATAGCAATAACTGACTTCTGGGTGTGGTATATTGAAGATTTACCCATGATTGGCTTTGTTTAATCACTCGGGTTTCGCCCTTGTGATTAAATCACACCAACTGTAGGTAATTCTTCAATATACACCCACGTTGTCAGTTATTGCTATAACATATGACAGAATGCTGTCATTCACCAGAATATGTGCATGGAATCATGATGTCATACTGTAACAGTTATGGGAAAGAATTGATTAAGGAAGTGCTGGAAGGTGCAGTTAAAATCTTCTTGAGATGCCATACAGTTTCAAGTTGCTCTGCTGTCATTCCATACTAATAGGACATTTATAGTAACATACAAATATTCTTAAGGATATGTTTATGCTTGGAGGCTTTTATCCTTTTGCTGTATAATATTAACAGGAAGGGATAGTAACTGCTGATGGAGAATCAGGTAGTGACAGCATTGGAGAGGTTATCTGTACAGTAAGGGCCCCATCAAGATTACTGCTATTTCTAGGTAGAAGGTTGGTTCTGGCAAAATCATACATAATCTGGAAGAGATTAAACTTAGCCAGCAGAGTAAAAGGTCTATAATGGTTTTATAAGATCAATCATACATGTGCTTGGAGGGGCACTGAATTTTGACAAACCACCACTTAATAAAAATTAATTTGCCTTGGAATAGTTCCTGTTACTGGTTTTAATGGGATTACAGACTTGATTTTGATTTCAGAGGAGACAGCCTTATGGTCAGACCTTACCAGGGAGGATGAGACTTTGGGAGTGTTTAGCATTCTCCCATATTTGTAAGCACAAGGTCCAGTATGTTGGAACCTCTAGTAAGCTTATTCACTATTTGGTCAAGGCTGTTTATATTTATGAAGGCCAGGAATCTCTATGCCTTTAGAGTTGAGGCTGTTTCCCCTTCTACAGAGAGCTAACTAAGTCTCCCACAAGTAGAGTGGGAGTTGGGACATGGAGGGTGACCTGTAACAAGCTAGGATATGGTACAGGAGTTTGTCTGTGGCGGTCTGCACATAGAGGAACTCCAGCACATCATCCTGTTTGACAGCCTAGAGGTATGCTTGTTATTGATGAATATTGTGATGCCTTCACCTTTAGCCCTTGTCTGTGCAGCTACTGGTCTGAAAGTGTGGAAGACACTGAAACCTTGTACTGCCAGGGTACTTACTCTCTGCCTATTTAAACCATGTCTCGGTATCTGCACTGATGTCTATATGCTTGAGTGTGCGGAGGGCTTGTAAGTAGTGTAGTTTTCATTTTGGTACCTGACAATCAGTATTACCTTGAAGTTCCGTGGATTGATTGATGTTCTTCATGAAGCTGGGACTGTTTTTGGCTACATGCTTTACTAAATAAATAAACTAAGCCTATACAAAGAATCTCTGCCACTGAGTATGTAGGATATAGTATATCAAGACCTTCTAGTTTGACAAATAAGAAAGTGATCTTCTTTTTGACCTTCTGTTATGATTTTTAAATGCCAGCGCTATGATTTTTACCACTCAGATATTGAGTGGTATGGTAACACTGCTGGATCAAGACACCTGGATCTTAGCAAGGGGACTCTGCTAATGAAACAGATGTTGTTCTAAATAAGGGTTCCACTAGTTTGACCAATGCTGGTGGGGATAAGCTGGATATGGAGCTGGAGAAAAGTATTCATTTTTTATGTCCTCCAGTTATGCTTTGAAATACCCTCAAAAGGAAGACCATGTCCAGAGCAGAATGAACAGCAGCAATGACAGTTCTCTGAACAGAATTTAAAACATGAAGCAATAAACAACATCACATCATAGAAAAGCTCACCAGCTTAGATGTAAACCCATATGTCACAAGATGGGCAAAAAACTGCTCAAGGACAGAACCCACAGGGTTAGTTTGCTGTGGTGCCATGTCAGACTCTAAAGCCGGTCATGGTGTCCCCACAGGGGCCTCCTGGGCCCCCCCTGACTTGGCATTTTTTTTTTTGAAGTGCAGGCAAACATAGGGGGGTGTGGCTGACAAAATGCATGACTGACTGCTGGGCACCATAATATGGTGGCACTCCCATCAGACACAGACATCCTCCAGGTCAGAAATGGATAACTGGTGCCAGTGCCAGAGCCATGGCCTAAATGCCAAAAAATAAAGTCATATAGTCATACCCTTAACCTTAATTACAAATACCCACAATTACCACATATTGGTAAAAAATTAAACAGGAAAGAAAAGGGACCAGGGTAATCAGGACCCAACACAACCTTTCTCTCTTGACACTCACATTTATTGCCAAAGTGGTTAGGAAGACCTCATACAGGCCACCATGCGACCATGAAGGGATTCACATCAGGTCAGGAGAGAGGTCTTTTTACAAGTACTCTTCACTTATCAGACCAATGATTGAGTACAGCCCCCCACAAAGAGAATCTTACCTAGACCCCAAAGCAAGCCTTAAAGTTCCTCCCAAAAAGTCTCAAGGGGTCAATAAAAACATATGTCATCGCTGCCTGACAGAAGCAGTTGATCTGCACCTGTCCATACTGTCTGTGCCTGAGCTACAAGCTCAGGGTGATGTCCACTTACGACATAACTCCCCATGTCCACCAAAAAAATCCACACAAATCAGAATCCAAGACTAAAAAAGCAAGCGAAAGGACAAAGAGACTTAAACGGGGAGAACCTGGGGATGCTGACCAGGGCATCACCCAGTCCATCTCCAACCCAGAGAGAGACTCCAGAGACTATGTGGCAGAGGGCCCCCTGGGAGAACCTATGAACCTATGTTCATGCCATCCAGTGCAAAAATATTCCACTTGCCCTTTTTGATGCTAAAATATAAGTGGGTGGCAAACTGTATGGTCTTAGTTTTCCTGAGATTAAATAGCATACTGAAATGGATTAGTCCAAAACAAAACAGAGTTAGATCTTCCTTAAGTTTGGATAATATTAGATTATATACTTGATTAGATACCAACTCATCCACTTAAAAGAGCTTATTTATCTGAGTGCACTCCAATACTAGTGCATTAAGATAAAGTGCAAAAAGTACAGGACTAAGAACTGAACCCTGAGATTCCCCATTCAGTATAGAATTTGAATGTTGTTGTTGTTGGTCAGTTGTCACGCTAAAGGATCTATAACTTAAAAAAACAAGGAAAAAGTTATGGGTATTAGCCCAGCCAGGGAAAGCTCTTCTAATAACATGGTGTGATTTACAGAGGTGAATGCTTTGAAAAGGTCTGTGATCAGTGCGTCAGTAAACATGCCCTCTTCCATAACATTGAAAACTGAATTGCTAAAGGAAAGAGGTGCAGTAAAGGTGCTGTTATAAAGTTTGAATATAGACAAAATATATGCACATAATATCATCCAGAAGCATGCATTTGAATTTATATCTTTTAATTTCAAATATTCAAGATACCCTCTTTATGATAAGCAGAACAGATAGGACGACTTCATGTGACCCTACCTCATCATCAACAATAGCATAGTTTTGGAACTATACATTTATATTTTACATTTAAGGAATAAAGTCTGGCAGTTCTGTCTGGCAGTTAGCATAGAGGATTAACGCTATAAGCTGATAGTGAGCTCTTCTAGTATACTTCATGTAATCCTAGGTTTGATTCCCTTAGTCTCCGTTTGTGTACTGTGTGATTCTGAGCCTGTCACCTAACCAGACAACATTACTCAGCTGCCCCTGAAAAGTGGCTTGTGCCCTGTAGGTTTACTAGGTTGAAATGAAGAAAAAGAATAGCTATTTAAAATGTCATAACACAGAATGCAGAGATCTGAAATGAGACCAAAAACCTGAACATCCAGACATATTTATATTAAGTTCAAGATTGCCATTTCTCAGAATATTCCTTTTCTAAGAGGTATGATAATCTTGGAGTTGGCATATATAAGTCTGGTGGTGTGGGGGGCTTGCCCCAGCACTGGGGAGTCTAGACAAGCTTGCCTCCCTACCAAAAAGAAGTTTAAAGGAGAAAAGTAATGGTCAGTGTTCACTCTTATCCTCTGTTTTCAGTGGTTTTCTTTCCAGTAAGTTGAGACATATCAATCCAAATCTCAACAGAGAGACAAAAAAGTCATAATTGGGAATATAATAGAAATTGTCAAGATACAACCACTGTGAGAAATTCCATGTACAAAAACCTTCAAGTGCAGGATTAAATCATGAAAACTACTAGAGTTGTAGTTGTAAAATTTAAAATACACTCAAATACTTTTTAAAGCATTTTCATTCCAGATGTTTTATATTTACACTACCTTGTGAGCAAAACTCGATATAGTGTTCAGTTTCTGCCAAAAAAATGATACTTCAGGCTTAAAAAATATACATTAGTTTGTAAACTTTAAATGAATAACATTATATGTATAGCTTGGTCCAAATACATTTCAATGTTAAACAATACAGATCTGTCAAAACACTGATAACTTGCAAAGTCATAAGGGTGTTAATAATTTTTAGTAAGCATTCAACTTCATTATCGTTTTTAAACCAAGATTTTAATCTGTTTGCAAAGCAAATTGCAGAGTAGTGTTTACATTTCTTCCACAAAAGATGAATTTTCAGAATTACTGTAGCTGTAAAATGTGCTTTGTAAATACTGGGAAGGATATGACAAATTACAACTATCGCATTCATAAGCAGCTCTTTTACATATAAACTGAAAGTAAACCAGACCAATGGATGTTTAAATTATGACTTCTCCCTGTCGACCCTCATCCTACTAATGGGGAACGAATGGGCTGATCGATAGTCAGTGGGCGGGAGAAAAGAAAAAAAAAATCCGGCTTTGTATTAGAACACTACCCCACTGGCATGTCTGTGCAGACATGGGTGTGCCCAAACTGATTGACAGGGCAAACTCGTGTGATGTGGCATGGTAATCATGGCTGACTGACAAGCCATGCAGGTTTGCAAGTGACATCCTGAATATTCATTGGGAATATTCATTATATGAGGGTAGTGTGCCGTTTTGAAAAATACAGTCATTGTCAGGGAGTTGTTCTGTGTTTATTTGTCCTTTTATTACACCATGCAAGGAAAAGTTACTTCACCAAAGTCAGTTTCTTTGCTATAGTTTTGTATAGCAATTGCTTTCGTAGGGCGGCAGACCCCCCCCCCTGCATCCCCCATGTTTCTTTACCATACTTTTGTACAGTAAGCACTTTTGCAGGGGGGCAGGCCACTACATAAATACACCAACTCCATGTTAGCAGTGCTGTGAGGAAATTGCTAAAGTAGGTGTGGACGCAGTGGCTACAGAGCAGTACATGAAGCATACTCTCTCTGATGTCAAGTATTGTGCATGCCATATTGCAGAAGTAGCTTAAAAAACTGCTGTTTTCTACTAAGAACTACAGTTGCTTATACTTCTTCCTTATGTGTGCATTCAGGTCCTACTCAGAAGCTTGCTTTTAATTGCATAATATATACTATACAATTACAGCAGCGTGCAGATTCAACTATTTTGCATGAACTTCAAGTCACTGCTTTGAATATTAATTTTGTTGAAGGAGGTCTTCTCATGTTTATTCAGACATATGCTAACAATAAATGTCATACACAGGGTGTTGGGCGGAGTTTGGGTGGTCCTTGCTACTGAGTATCTGGTGGGGTAGTGTTCTAATACAAAACCAAATATCCTTTCACTGAATATAATTTTTCTGAATTAAAGCTCATGGTTTAGACAATGACAGTTGCCCATAATGTTAACCCATTAAAAGTCAAAGCATTCAGTCATAGAATGACTACAGTTTGTTCTTGAATTTGAACAACTTCTTATGTTATTAGGTAATTGGTTCCATGATTTGCTACTCATTTTAAGATCCAGTTTATAGAGCTTGTCTTTTTTTTTTTTAAGTAATATTCATTAATTTAATTTGTTTCTTACCTGGAAATTTATATAACTTATAACATTCAAGAATGAAGGCATCATTACAAGCCTTGTGTACTTAGATCACTGGATGTGTATTCACAAATTTCTCTGTAATTGACTGATACTGTCATGGAGAATTGAGGCCTGGCCTGAAGGAGAGTACTGGCAAGGTATAAATGGTCATGAGACTAAATGACCTGGAATATCTGAGAGATCTATGAATAGACAAGTATATATATATATATATATATATATATATATATATATATATATATATATATATATATATATATATATATATATACATATATATATATATATATATATATATATATATATGTCTTGTACATATCCCAAAAAGTGTCCCAACAACAAAAATAGGTGAGATATGTTTGTAACTACAGCCATTGTACTCATTTCTAGAGCACTAAGAGACAATTATACAAAACTAAAAGTAAACATGGGCCTTCGTTATTAAAAAGACCTGTTGTTCTGCCTTTAGATTACCACAATGACAAATCTCCATAGCAAGCTCTTAACAATACAATATGTCTTTTGGTAATAAAGAGGCATTCATACAGTATCTTTCATGCCACGCTAAAGTAAGCAGAACTGCTGCATTTTGACATGCATGTAGCACTTCTGACATTATTCATATCACAGCCATGCCAGTCTATATAGACAGTTGTTCATTACACTATTAAATGAAATCAATTTTGTCAAGTGTTACTTCACACTGTAGCCATTTCACTAAAAAACACCTTTAGGGCATAGCAAAAACTAATGTTACATTTTTTAACTAGTCCCCCACCCCAAAAATGTCAATATTCTTTTTTTATTACTGTAACTTGGCAAAAGGGGAAAATTCCCTGATATAGCTGCTCTGGACTCAGCATACTAGCCTTTGGTGAACAGGAATTTGCCAATCTTGATTAAGATTGATTACGCTGAATACACCAGCTGCCATGGTTATTTTTCTCTGATGTAACTATGGCATTGTATTGTCATGTTCAGTGGCTGCAAGATTTATGATAAGACAGGAGAACTGTAAGGTGAAAATAAAGTCACCATGGCACACAAGGAACTTAGTAAGAAACAGCTCTGGGCGATACAGAAATATTACGTGAATAATACTTTATACACATTACATATTTCTGTAGAAGTAGAAATTTAATTAAAAACCAGACAAAATCAAAGAAGCCTATTAAATATTACAAAATAATGTCAAAGATTCATGCATATGAGTTTTATTCTCTTTAAGTTTCACAATATCTGAAATGTTTAACAGTCCTGCTTCTATAGACACCATTCTAAGAAATGTTCTTATAAGACTGTGGTCTGGTCTAAAAGGAAATACAAAAAGTATAAGCGCTTGAGTGTTTATTTGATAGCTGCTGTGACATAGGTTGTAAAATGTACACTGCTAAAGAAAGAACAGTAGAGCAATTCATATCCACTCAGCGGTATCATTTTAAGGTAAAATAAACAGCAATGTTAAGTAAATAAGACAGGATTCAAGACCAGCTACTTTAAAAGATCATCCAATTTATATTGCTTACATGTCAGAACAGCAAAAAGGGGCATGCTTTACAGAAAAAAACATTCTACCTTGTACTTATTTTCACTTTATTTCTGCATACATTAATAAAGGTTTCATGGATGCATTTCAGTCATTATATTCCACAAATACAAATATTCATCTTTTTTTTTCAGAGACAGATTCCTCTTTACCAACACATGGATATATTAATTTGAACACAAAAATAAGTATATTCTATTTAATAGCAGCTGACTAACATCTAGACATCTGTGCTTAAATTGCTTGTTAGACAAGTCAGTCTCTCTGCAATACCATGTGTTTGCATGGAAAACAACACAGTACAAACACACATTAGCAGTCTAAAATCCCTTCATACAGTTAAATATAACCAACCTGTAATATGCGTCGTCATAGGCTCAGAAAGCTCTTCCACTGTATCAAACATTTTTTTATAACCACTTGCTGGATGTTCAACCCTGAAAGTTAGAAATCATTATTAGCACTGAACGATCTCTGAAGCAATAGTAAGGTAATAATCAAAATAAAAATATATTTACAAAAACTTTAAATCATATTAACTTTTCAGTACTGTGTTGCACTATCGGTAGTAATGATAAATGTAAACAAGTGGCAACATAAAATGAAATAATTTAATCCGTTTCAAAATGACTAAACACTCATCAGGGGCAAAACCTTTTCCTAGTCTTTAATTAGGCATAAAAGCATTCTCTTTGTCAGGGTCATCCAATAATCTCTACAAAATAAATGCACATTCTGGAAATTTCGGATAAAATTAACCTGAATTATTTAAAAAAAAAAAAGTGGAAATGCAACTTACCGGCTTACCATTTTTACTATTTGTGTTTTTCAGATCAAAATGAAGCAACTTTCAAACTGAAAAAATAAATAAATAAATAAAAACATCTGTGGTTCTTGTTTTTATACTGAGCTCTTAAATCCTGCTTACAATAGTAAGAAGTTTAACAAATACCTCCAGCCAATCACACTGAATTAGAGAAACAATACTTGCTTTCAAGTCATGAGTTTGAAGCTTCTTTGTTCTTGGCATTTTACATCACAGGATCATTTGAAACTTTTCCCAGTCTAAATCTAAATCTCTGCATTCAAAGCTGGATTTAAAAGAAATGAGGGGCACACTTAAGCTACACACAAGCAACTTTTCTTCAGAGATGCAGTGCATTGTAACTGCATTGTTAAGGCTTAAACCTCAAACCTAATAAATCTATGCTCTAAAAGCAAGTTGCTTGGTGCACATCACAAAATGCTACACTAATTATGTCTTGGGGGCATGTTTTACAACTGCATAACAACATTGCCGTTTCTGCAATTGTAATTTATTTCTGCTGCTTAACATTTTTGCATGAGCTACAGGAAATCTGCAAAACTCCCAGAGTACTATAGTAGATGAGAATGCACGTTGTTTTCCTTGGTACAGTAGTGCTAGCAAAAAGTGATATTTATACTGAATAAGTCCGTTTGGAAGCAGGCACACTCCCAACATGTGAGAAAATGTATATGCAATCTATGTACTCAAAAAATCTGCATTTTACAGTTGATGGGGCCATGGAACACTGGAAATGATTGCTGAGTGAAGTGATGGAATCAGAGGCTAAGATTCACGAAAGGCTTGCACTAGATACAAACCCCTAGGCACAAATTCCATCGTGAAGAATATTAATTTTGGAAGCATTTGGCCAGCAGAGATCTCTGCTATTGCAAGCCTAAGTAAGTGTATGCAGCGTGACCTTAAGTCTCTATAGCAGTGGCAGTTTTCAGTTTTTAGACAACGTCATGGTTTGCACAACATATATCCTGCCATCAGCTGTGCATGCTGAAAACAAAACACTGTGCAGATACATCCAACAGTGGTGATCCATAGTCAGAGCAGCAATCAGAGTCCCCCGTTAGTCTTCTCTACGCTGCTAGTGAGCTGGGACTACTGCCGCTGCTTTCTCACACTAGTAGTTAGGGTTCCCCCAACACCCTTCCACCCTGGCACCCTCAACCATCCTGTCAGCAATTAAATTCCACCACCTACCACCATTTTTACTGTCAACAATTAAGCCCTCTTCTAATTCTAAACCTCCCCACTACAACTGACTTCCCACCCAGCCCTTCAGTGACTGGAGTCCCCAACCTCTGCACTTACCCATCCAGCAGAGATTAGTCACTCCAGCCTTCCTTATGTTATACTCAAGCAGACTGATGTCCTTAGCATTCCCCACCATACATATGATAATATCTGACACCTTTAGCTTCCCTTCTCACCCATCTTGCACTGAGCAGTGTCCCACGCCTTCCCACACCTGACAATCCAGAAAGTACCAGCATCTCCCATTATACAGGTGTCAGTAACTAGAGTTTTATTTTATTTATTTATCTTTTTTTTACAAGGTTAATCCCACTTAGCTAGTGGCCCCTTTGCAAGGGAGACCCTAGCTGTTAGTTGTACAGGCGGGGGAAATTTGACCAGGACACCAGGTAACTTTCCTTTTGATAAATGCCGTGGGATCTTTTACATCTTTCTGAGCTACCTCCCACTATTTGGGACCTTGGTTGAATGACAGTATTTGATCTTGTCTATCTTGTCAACAATCAGATTTCACCTCTCACCAACATTTTGTCATCAGCCTACAAGACTAGCTTACCTCAGCTGCAAGACAGCAACTGTTACATCCCTCACCAATCCCAGTTGGTAGGGTATTGACCAGTCTCCACCCAGCAGCCTACATACCCCTATTGTTGGTGATTAATGGGCCCCCCAAAGAAACCCCTAACTTACAAACCTTCCTGTTTCTTCTAGTCTTGGCACATTACTACAGAAAACCATTCAGTGAAATATTAAAGGAAATAAGGTACAAAGTGATTTTTAAAAATATTTTCACATCGGTATCACTGCAGTCGGTGCCATTTCAGAATAAAGTATTGGTATTAACAACAACAACAACACTGCCACAGTCAGGGCCCCACTTCCCATCTCAGATAGTAAAGCCTGGCATCAATGGCCTTGCAGTTAGCATTACAGAACCATTGTTGTTTTTGACTGACTGCTAAAATCACTGACAACAACAAAACGAGAATAAAATATGACAAGTGATTATGTGGGTATTCGCAGTACTTAACTGCAGTAGTAGACGAGGTCCAAAGAGCAAAGAAAACTTATGATCTACTGATACAGAACCCTCATGTCTGACTCTAGCACTGATGACCTTGGTAAAGAAACATGCTTACAAAACTTGATGACTAACTGGGGTGGATACAGATGATTGTCTGAATCAATGATTTCCTTACTGTAAGAGAAAGTGAGAATGCTTTATATTAATCCAAGAGGTTGTGGAAAATTAGTGTACTGGAAAGAACATGGAGAGTTATGACAGCTTGACTGAAGTGGGCATATGTAATGAGGGGGTCTATGTTCAGCCATCGAACAGAAAAAGCATCGAATGGCATGTCTCGTCGAACATGCTATTCGTCGGGCTGCTCGAGTAAGATTGCATTACAGTAGGGATTAGGAAATTTGCCCTTTCTCCACTGTAGTGTGATCTTAGAGTTGGTGTATATAATTAGCGGGGGGATATGAGAGGCACAGATCCCCACATAAGGAGTTTCTCTGAACAATGTTTTCAATGTAATGCCATTCAGCAATTTTCCTGTTCAATGGCTGAACACTGACTCGTAAAGAGGAGTACATGCTGTAACTGTCAGAACACATGCACGCACACACACACACACACACACACACACACACACACACACACACACACACACACACACAGCTACAGCATGATGCTGAGCTCAGCACCAGCTCACCATCTCCAACTGCCTCCAAAGTGAGAAAAGTGAATAAGGAAGAGGGGTCAGCAGACTGGATATAATTTCCAACAGGGCCAAGGAAAATACACAGAAACAACAAGAGAAGGAAGAGAAACACAGGTAAACCAGTAGTCTCTTATTCTGTTTTCTAGTATTCAGTGTTTCTGTATGTCAGTCAAAGGCTGGGATTCAGAAAGACAAAAAAGCATTGTGCAAAATTAAGCAAAACTCAGAAAAATCATAAAATGATTGTGCAAAAAAAGTTGATTTGTAAAATTTAGTTCCACAGAACTATATAGCAGGATACAGCAGATCTGCATGACCCAGCCAAACCAAAAAATGTAGTTCCTGAAATCTGGAAAATTTCATACATTATACCTCTCCACAAAGGGGGTAACTCTAAAGAGTTAACTATCGGTCCATAGCAATACTCTCACCTCTGTCCAAAATATTAGAAACACAACACTTGCAACCTTCTCACAAATACTTAACATGGCTTCAGGCCCTACCACAACACCACAACTGCACTTATGTCATTCACCCACACAGTCAATAACCACAGAAATAATGGCAACTATGTCTCTGCTGTCCTTCTTGACCTCTCCGAGGCTTTTGATATGGTCAACCACAACAAGCTGATGAGCTCACTTTCTGAACTAAATCTTAGCAAGACTACCATGTCCTGGTTCCAAATCTACGTGACAGGTAGGCAGCAAGCAGTTTAATGGAGGTAGGAACTCTCACCTCTATTACCTGTCACTCTAGGAGTTCCCAAGGCTCCATCCTTGGACCTTTACTCTTTTCTGTCTTCACTAATAACCTTCATACTTCTACTAGAAGCCTCAGTCATCCAATATGTGGATGACTCAACACTAATCTGCTCGTCTCCTTCCCTCCAAGAACTACAAGCCCAAACACAAGCCTCCTTACTCTCCGTGGAAAAATGTCTTACCAGCTCCCAATTAATACTTAACCCCAATAAAACCAATCTTCTCATTTTCCACCCTACTAATCACTCTTCCCCCCTCCACCCTCATTTACTATCCTTTCTAACAACAAAACAACCATCTCTCCAATCACACACACTAAACTCCTAGGTGTAGGAATTGACTGCAACATGACATTTGATACTCACATCTCGCTCGCCATAAAGAAAGTACACAAAATACTGGGGGGACTATATAGGAACAAAATATTCCTCACAAATAGCACCAGATCTAAAGTAGCACAAACCCATCTCATCTCCACACTTCTCTATGCCTCTCCCATCCTCACCAATCTCAGAAAATCAGACTTACCCAAACTTGACACCTGCTTTAACAAAATTGTACAATTCACCACCAACAGCCACTGCTCAGCCCTTAAACAACTCAACTTGCTTGAGCTCCCCCATCTCCTTCTCTACAACCAGCTCATACTAACATATAAGATACTCTACTACCCTGAAAACCCCCTGCATTACAAAGCCTAATACTCTCTCATATCAGTACTAGGGTTCTACACTCCAACAATAAACCGCTTCTTCAGGTCACTAAATTCAATAACTCTGTAGAGCCCTCCTTCTATTCTAACTATATAGCTAAAAAATGGACCTCTCTGTCCACTAACATAACAGCCGCAACATTCTTATCTCAGTTCAAGAAATCTCTAAAAACATACCTACAAACAAACTGGGTTTGCCACTGTGACACCCCAGGCTAATCCTACTCCATCTTATTCTGGCTCATCCCTAGTCAAAGCTCCTCCCACATTTTCATTCGTTAGACTTTTATTTATTCTCGTTAGTCTCACTTCTCTAGTTTCATTCTTCTTCCACATCTCCTCTCTGACTTCCAAATGATGATAATTATGTATACTCTATAATATTGAATCATTCTGAATATTTCTGCTGATGTACAGCTCACTGAATAATCATAGCTTAATTTTGTTATGCTTTGTTCTTATGTAAATATATGTAATACTTGTCATATGATGAATTATTAACCTGCGCTGTAACTGGAGCTTTTCTCCTCAGGCCTCCGATGAAAAAGGACTTGTGTCCAGTCGAACTTTCCCCATTACCAAATGTAAAATAAAATAAATAAATAAAAATAATATGTCTGGTGGTGATAAATATTGCAATGTAAATGCCATCATCTTGTACAAGAGTCTCAAAAATGATATTAAAGCTTGAATCTCCTAGCGCACCAAAAGGTTGTGCAGTCCAGAAAATAGGTATATGCATAGGCAGAAAGGAAAGAGAGAGTGTGCAGAGAAGTGCAAATTCCATATAAACTAGTAAGTGGGGATAAAATGAGTACAGTGGGCTCAGGCACTGCACAACTACCTCAGCTATGATGATGCTAATGACTGCGTTAGACAAAATCCTGTAATACTGCCAGTCATGAGTTCTTTATTCAGTACAGGGAGAGAGAAGGCAGTGCAAAACGCCATAAGTGACATCTGCCATATGGACCTCAAACTAATTGGACCAATGTCAGAAATGTGGATTACCCAAAATGAAAGTGGGTTCTGCTTCCCCCAAGAGTCTCTGGCAGATTCTATTAATGGATTACTCCATGGTGACTGAAATCTCATTAACATCAAGTCAGAGACCTGGAATCTCTTAGAACATGAATCGCATATGGTCTCCTGGATCTGAAAGATTCTTAATACCCTTATGTTCTAGAGGTCCATGTGCCATCAGACTTCTTCTGTTTAGATCAAAACGCCAACTAGTATTGACTATATTGGGTCTGCCATGATACTATTTTTCTGTGAAAAGAACACGACTGGCACATTATGGGTATGCTATGTTTATACATTTTTCAAGGGAAAAAGCCGCATAAATATCCTTAGTCAATGGGCAACTTACCCCTGAATGCCAGTATTCTCACATATACTGCAAAAAGTTATTCATCTCTCAAAGTTAGACCCTGCTTGAAACAGAAAATTGCAGTTCAGTTGTGATCTACATAGCAGTTCTGAATGCATTTCCGTTCTATGCATCTTTTAAAGATAATTGTTTTTTATTTCTAACAATTAGCAGTAAAATACTAATAATAATTTAAACAAATTGTAATTGCAATCTGTAAAGAATGCATCCTCCATTCATCATGGGAATTCTTTTATGTAATGTTTAGTAAAACATACAAATTAAAAACAATGCAGACTTTAACACTGCACCTTTCTTTCACCACAAGAATACTGTCGGTAAACTGACTTCAGCAGAAGATGGAACTCTGAAATTATGTTCGGCAAGAGAGAGGAGCAAGTCCTAAGGACTAGTTCATCCTGTGGTAGGACTTGTTCATCCTGTGGTAGGACTTGTTCATCCTGTGGTAGGAAACTACCTACATACAAGGGTCACAAATCCATGAGTGCAAATCTGGCTACAAAAAATACTGTTTTCCAAGATAAAAAATTTTGTTCAAGGTAATGGCTTATTGCAATGGCCCTATTAGTACCACTGCAAAGTTATTTATATTCTAAAAAAGAACTATTTTTTCACATTCCCTTGACATTAAGGAGGAACAATAAAGAATGTTTGGTGTAATTTAACTGACAGACAAGCAGCGAGATGCAACACAGCTGTGGAAGATTAAAGCTTCACAAATATTCTAAATGCTAGCAATTGAACATTTAGTTATTTATCCTTTATTACTGGGTTAGACTCACTAGGCTAGTAGTCTCTTTTCAGGAGTGGCAAGAGGTGGTATTTATATTACTAGGGGAAATTTGGTGAGGGCATCGGGGAACTTCTCCTACTCTTTTTGATAGGTGCCATGGGATCTTTTACATCCACCTGAACTACCACCAACTCAGGCAGACTGGGTCTGAGTTTAATGTCTCATCCAAAGGATGATGCATTGAGGAGTGTAGCAGCCCCCCTTATGCTGCACTGTAGTATCAGCAATCACTCTACCTGGTGTGGGAACAGAACCCGCAGCTTTCTACAAAAAAAGGCAAATGTGCTACCTATTGCACCACTGACACTACTAAAATATTTACAAGCTGCTCCCAATTTTAAGAAAAAAATCGTAGACTAGAAAACATCATAGAGAAATTACATAAAAGTTGTCAGGCTGAGTTAAGGAAAATATCCCAAGGCAAGCAAACAAGCCAATAAAACACAGCAATGCACTTTAATGAAAGAACTACAGATATATAAAGTCATATATAAACAAATTGCTTGTCCCACAGCAAGACCACTCTTGTGACACCAATGCTGAATTGTCTTCCACTTAGAAGTACAGGGCTATCTAGATCTAAGCTTTCTAGTCACCCATTGGTGAAAATAACTCACTCAATGGAAGCAGAACTCCAGCAGCCATGCTACCTATTCAGCATGTGGAGAACTGGGTTGAGGTTCTCCATCCTGTCCTGTTGCAACAGCAGTAAATCTTCTCTGAAGGGTAACTGGGGTCCAAATGAAGAGATGCTAAGTCAGCAAATAAAGGGGAGTATTATTGCTGAAACTGAATTCATCCTCAAGTCTTGGTGAGTACCTTTGCGAGGTGGACCGTATTTTTCACAAACTCTCACCAAGACGACACTGATATATAGACTGTATTTATATAGCATATATCATAGACAGAAGTAAATTAAAAATTAAAAAAGAGAGCTGGGTGCACAAGATCAAGGATAACAAAATGTGCCCAATCCTGGTAGGCAAACTGGTGCCAGGACTGGAAAAGATGACAGTTTAGAATCCTCAAAATATGGAAGCATCCCTACAATGAGGTCAGGCCAGGACCAGGGGGAGGATGGCCCCCTATTGTAGAAGGAAGTAGTAGTCTACAAAAATCCCAAAAATTAATAGGCCAAAGAAGAGCCAGAAAGACAATAGAGTGGACTATTGAGGATAAGAAATAAATTATGTATTGTTACTATTACACAAAAAGCCCAGAATTTCCAGACACAAGATATACAAAATGATTAAAAGAGAAATTAGAGGAAAGAAAAATACTTCCACAGGAAAAACTGTCAAAAAATGTGTTCATTAATACAACAGATTTATGAAAAACAGTATATAGATCAAGAAACTTTGATCTGTTTGAAAAAAGAAGCATATGAAGAAGTGCAAAAATATAAACAACAAAACCTAGAGATATTTGAAAAGTATAAAAAAGAAATATGGCCATGGGAAAAACGAGAGATTTGATATGGTGCAATATTTATGCACAGGAAAAAGCAAAATTAATCAATATAAAGAAGGCAGCCTCAAAGATATTCAAAGGGAAATACAGGCAAAGGCATCCATATATGGAACATTTTACAATTAAAAAAATAATATCACAAAGATGGAATGTAGAAAAGAAGATTAGTAAAGTAAAAAAAAAAATAAAAGCTGAAGTTATGGATTGTCTGCTAAGTGAAGGATTTGGTGTAAAAGGTCCAACACAGGTTACATCATAGTATGATGGAGTGAGTCCCCAAAGTAAGGAGAAACAGGAAGATCAGGAGACATCTGAAGAAGAAATTTGGACATGGGGAAAAAAGAGATTTAATATGGTATAATATTTATGTGAAGGAGGAAGCAAAACTAACCAATACAAAAAAGAGCAGCACCAAAGATATTTGAAGAGAAATGAAAGAAATAGACTACATAACGTCAATAAAACCCAAAAAGTCAGAAGTCTGATAAAACAAATGAACACAGAATTAGGACTGTCCATAAAGATCCATGTACTATAATAGAAGTAGATAGGATATACTACTGTGCAGCTAAATTAATAACTTATAAAGTTCTACCACAAGAACACAGGATAGTGAGGGAAAGAAAGGGGAGAAATTGAGCACCATCATGGAAGTAATAAATAGAGAAAACTATAAAGCAATTAAGACAAGAAGTGTCACTGTTAGAAGACTATAGAAAAGTGAATAGACCAACAAAAATACTAAGAAATATAGATGTGATAAAAGCAATGCACAGTATTAGAACAGTCCAGGATCTATTATGCAATATCGCAAATAACAAACTAAAAAATTTAACACAGGCTGAAAAACGTAGAAGATATGCAGATAAATATAAATGCAAAGTACAAAATAAGCAGGAAACATGAGCCACAAAGAATCACAGAAAATTATGATGATGATGAGAGTGGACATGCAGGCGGTTGGTGTGACAGAGCAAGATGCAGAGGACAGGAAGAAATGGAAACAGATGATCCTCTGTGGCGACCCCTAAAGGGAACAGCCGAAAGAAGATGATAAGCAATTTATTGATGACCCAAAAAAGGTTTTATAGAGAATTGGGAAACAAGGTAAAAGGAATTGAAAGAGTGCCAAAAAGAAGAAATAGATAAATATTTGGATAAGTATTTATGAAGATCCCATGGAACATAACAAAGATGCTAAATGGATAGAAGAAGTAAAAGAATGAATAAGAAGTTTAAAGGTAGAGGATATGAAATGGGATGAAGTAATAGCCAGAGAGATTGAAACAAAGTTAAGAAAAGCCTCTAATTAGAAAACTCCAGGCCCAAATGCAGTACCTAACTTTTGGTTAAAGTATTAACATCTTTGTGCAAAGATTTAGCCATGACCAAGAACTATTTATATGCACAGCCGAACAGACACCAACCCAACTAACAACAGGAAAAACAATGCTCCTACTTAAGAGTGAACCTGCAAGCTACCCTAAAAATTGTAGACCAATAACTTTCCTTCCGATGATGTATAAGCTATACACAGGAAGAAAACTCAATTATGGCAGTAGAACAAAAGGGCAATAAAGGAAAGTCATATGGAACAAAGGATCATTTGTTATTAAATAAAGTCATAGTGGAGAATTGTAAAAAGGGGAAGAATCTAAGTATGGCATGGATTGACTACAAAAAAGCATTTGATAGTATCTTACATTCATGGATAAGAGAGTACTTAAAAATGTATAAGATACACCCTACACTGATTGATTAAATTACGGTGACCATGAAACAGTGGCAGACCACTTTGCAATTAAGCCACGATAAAGGACAAAATATTATCCCAGGGATAAAAATTCAAAGGGGGATATTCCAGGGTGACTCTTTCACCATTGCTATTCTGCCTTGCCCTTAACCCATTAAGCTGTTTACTTAACAGCTTAGGCCATGGCTATAATTTGGCTCCTAGAAAACAACAAAGTGTAAAAACGTCTCATCTTCTCTTTGCCAATGATTTAAAACTATATAGCTTATCAGATGAGGAATTGAAAGCACAACTGCAGGTTGTCAAAACTTTTTCAGATGATATAAGAATGTCATTTGGTCTTGATAAATGTGCAAAAGCAACCTTTAAAGCAGGAAAACTGCAACACCAGGAAAACATCATTTTGGGACAAGAATGTGATATAAAAGAACTTGAGCAAGAGGGAGTGTATAAATATTTGGGAATTGATGAAGGATCAACAATAAAATATGAACAAATGCTAATAAAACTTAGTAAGGAATATTTTAGAATACTTAATTCTGAAAACAGCATTGACATTTAGGAACAAAATTCGAGCTATAAACCAATTTGCTCTTCCTGTTCTAACTTACAGTTTTGGAGTGATTGACTGGCCCCAAAATGTGTTGAATAGATTAGATAGGAAAACAAAAAGGATGCTTCATGCTCACCAAATTATTTATAAAAATCAGTGTATACGAAGATTATATATTCCCTGTTCTGAAGGAGGGATGGGCCTCCTTGAAATTGATTACATGTATAGATCTGCATTCGTGGAACTCCACACATATCTGCTGATCTCACAAGACACAAACGTAGTGAATAAATCTAAGATGACTTCTCTGCTTAATCTAGCAGAAGCATATTGGCATCAAGCAGGAATGGAAATCAAACCAGAAGTAGATAAAAATCAGGCAACAACTGAATGTGCCAAAAAAACAAAAGAAAGAATACAAGGTGAAGGACCAAATGAGAAGGCAAGAAATGTGTTAAATGCATAAATGTAGTTGCAAGTATAGAAAACTCCTGGAAGAACCTCATGTTGATCAGGAACAAATGCAGGAATGGCTAAGGAGAGGCGAATTCAAACCAAGAGATGAAAGGTTAATATTGATGGCCCAAGATAGCAGACTACGTACACGCTGGTTTAAAAAGTTCATTGAACATGTGGGAGAAACAGACAAATGTAGGTTTTATAAAACCTAATTGGAAACAGTCACACACCTCGTTGCTGGTTGTGATATACTAATGGTAGAAGAACTGTATATTGAAAGGCATAGTAATGTGGCAAGACTGTTGCACAGGGAGTTGTGCAGACATTATGGTAATGAAGTGGCTGAAAAATGTTGGAAATATGAGCCACAAAAAATCATAGAAAATTATGATGTTTATATTACATGGGCTCACCCACTACCAACAGTTCAAAATAGTGGTCCATGAAAAGAATACAAAAGTAGCACTGATCATTTAAATCGCCACACCCAGTGACTACAGTGTGTTGCGTATAGAAAGAGTTGTAAATATCAGGATCTGCAGGCAGAAGCAAGAGCAATGTGGAAGAAAGATACCCAGATAGTTCCAATAGTAGTAGAAACAACAGGTCTTATAAAAAAGAATCTACAATTGTATTTAGATATGTTACAAATCCATGTAATCCTGTACGAACTGCAGAAGGAGTCATTACTGGGCACATTGCAGGTGCTGCGAAGACCACATTTGGTTGACATCAAAGACTGAAACAATACTAATTTCATGAACTTTAATCGTACTTTGACTTAGGAATGGGGTCCATTCCTGTCATGGTATTAGAAACCCCAAAAATATGGAGAAATTAAAAAAGGCTAACACCAGACTACTCACAAACTGAATCAGAAGGGAGAATCAAGGCTGCCTCAGTTATCCTAAAGCTACCAGAAACATCTTTGTTCTTTCTTATGTTGCTTTTTGTAGAGGCCATTAGAATGAGGGAAAACGTAAGAAAGGGGGTGCTGGATTGCAGTGATTAAGGCATGATCAGAGTGTCATATACCCTTGTCCAAAACTCTTCAAGGCACGCACTCTCCTGGGAACTGAAGAAATCCCCGCCTGCTGGTCAAAAAAGTTAATGTCACAAAGGTAAAAAGCACAGAATTAATTTACTGTTTGTAGTACATATCCACTGACTACCAAACAGCCTGAGTCTATAGCTATCTTTCACAGCCAGTAATAGTAAGTTCTTCCCCTACTTCTTTATGTATCATGCCACACTAACAATGTCTGATACTTCTTCTCTGGGCAGTATCCTCTGAAGGCTCTACCCACTGCAAATACTGCTCCCATCTCATTCAGGTATAAGAGATGCTTCAGCTGACCCAAAGGCCACATCCCTGAACTAAAATAGGACAAAAAATGTCTCAAACTTTGTCGACAAAACAGCTGTTGACTTTACAGATAGTCAGCTTAATTAATTCTTCCAAATTTTGTTGACACACACACACACACACTCACTCACTCACTCACACACACACTTTTTATCCAGACAGTATCTCCTCTATGTGAAAGAAGTATTCCAACAGGCACTTGTGGTCTTGAGGTTTTCCAGAAAAAGAAGAGATTCTAGACAAAAACATCTGGTCAAACATGTGTGAGTTGTCTCTTTATTATGTCTATATAAGAGGTCTGCTAACTAGTGTGTCGGTGGCTGAGTATCTAAGTGTGTATTATTTATTTATTTTTTTTTATTTTCACAAATACTGAAAGATCTTAAACATTCACGGCAACCTCACTACAGACTCTGGAACTTTAAGTGTTTACAAATATTTTCTGTCACAAAGTTATTACTACTGGGGACCACTTCAAAGTGACACTCATGCTACTGACTGTTTCACTGGAGTTGAATTCCTCTTGAGGTTAGCCAGAGGATTGAGAAGATAAATCATTATTAATGGAATTATTAAACTAATGTAAGAGATGCTGAGAAGAATCTGAATATTCCTCTTCCCTAGAGAAGGTAGTAGGTAGGCTTCTTACTCTCATCTTCTCTGATACCCTTGTTGATACGACAAAAGTCCACTGTGGTGGAAGCTGAATGTTGCCATATGTTGGCAATGTTAGCCTTGAATATTTCTTTGTATAGACAAGACTAATATACTCAGCCAGGTTTCTTTTTAATACTCAAATGAAGTAATTAATAAATGTAGCAAATGAAGCTTGGCAAGGACTAGAAAGACAAAGTAATAAAAGATTAAGTGCTTTTTTGTCGGGTACACTGACCTGACTTCTTCAGATAACAAATCACCCATGAACCAGTGTTTAAAAACTCTATGAAAACCATGTGACAAGTACATTTACATATTAAATTCAGTAATTAACCAATAATTAACCAATACACCTAGACAGATAGTGACTTCTTAAAAGAATGTGAACGTCTCATACATATGTTCACACTGAGAGGTTATCCAGAGTCACTAACTTTAGAATTTACTGCAGAGGTCACCAAAAATTTTTCAGCAGGTGTATATAAACCTATTTTTAAGGTTTAAAGAAATGTATTCTTTGACTATGATCCTATAAGAGAAGCTTCATCAATGAATAATATTGATAGAAGAATTTCAGGTGATGAACAAGGTAATAATCATAGACTGAGTTTCATCTTTACATATAGTTTTGAGGCCTTTGATGTGAAAAAAATCATCCTTAAAAACTGGAATTTATTATTAAATGACAAACATTGTCAGCAAAGTAGGTGAAAGGCCAACTTTTTTATTTAGAAGGGGAAGTAACTTAAAAAATGTAATGGAGCTCTAATTTAAATCTTATTAGAACCCCAGGGATGCTTAAATGCGAATCCTATAACTACTGTGGATTCATAGCAACAGGGCAGAAATTCACTATTAAAAACAAATCATATTACACTAAGAAGAGGTTTAATTGTAATACAAAAATGGTGGTGTACCTAGCCCAATGTGACTTCTGTCCAGTTTTTTACATCAGTAAAACCGACAGAAATTTTAAAGAAAGATTATATGAACATCTCTACAGCATAAGGAAAAATAAGACAGAAGTGCTTTGGCTAGGCACATTGAGAGCTTCCCCACACACAGATTTAAATTTAGAATAATTGATCAAATTATACAGGATATAAGAGGAGGACCTAGTTCATTATTGTTAGAACATTTAGAATTACTTTGGCAACTGCGAGTAGATGCCCATCACTCTCCAGGGTTAAATGAGATGTTCTATTTTGCCTTATTTAAAATTAAAAAGTCTGACTAGATGATTTTGATGTAAATGTTTCATAGAGAGCTGTTCTGTAAAAAATTATACAAGTTGTCTGAAGTTTAGTACAACATATTTGAAATAACTTTTAAATGAGATTTTAATAGTATTATGTGCATTAGTTTATGTAATGTAACTAAGTGTTATGAGTTACATTTTATGTCTAATAAGTGTGTTCAATCGAATTTTTTAGTGTGCATTTGGTAACTCTTTTTGAGTATCTGCAAGGTTGCTTTTATTTACAAATGGTTAATTACTGGTTAATTATTGAATTTAATATGTAAATGTACTTGTCACATGGTTTTCGTAGAGTTTTTAAACACTGGTTCATGAGTGATTATTAATCTGAAGAAGTCGGGTCAGTGTACCCGACGAAAAGCGCTTAATTAAACTTTTATTACTTTAAGTCTTTCTAGTCCTTGCCGTGCTTCGGTTGCTATGTTTACAATCTTCAGTTGTTTCTGTTTATGTTTTATACCATAAAATGAAGTACTTAGCAGTTTGGATTAAAAAGGATTCTGGTCTGGCAGCTAAGGATATGTAGGAAGAGGCTAAAAAAAGATAATATAAAAACTGAAGCTCTGTTATACAGATATGGATAGCAAGATAAAAGCAGTTAAATGTTTTTAGTCCCTTTAGTTTTATACATAGGTCAGGCATATTGTTATCAACTAGAGGAGACGTTGTGGATAGTAATTAATAAAGAGCTGAAGGATTTTTTTCTGGGAGGGGAAGACAGCAAGAGTCAAGTGGGTTAAGATGATTCTTATACGCATCCAAACAGTGGCGGCTGGTGACTTCAAATCAAAGGGGGGCTGCAGGAGCCAGCTGAATGGGTGGGGTCAAGGGGGAGGGGTGTGGCCAACCAGAAAGGGGAGGAGCTATGCTCAAAAACCACAAAAACTAACTTTAATTAAATACACTCCCCTGGGTGGCATGGCAAACCATCATTATGAGAGTCCAATCAAGACAAAAATAAGTGTAGAAGAATAAAAATATTTCAATGCATTGGCTGCATGACAGCTTACTTAATATCTAGATGGAAACAAAAGGTTGTGAGGCATGAAAAAATAAATTACTTTTTAAATACATTACTGGAATGCCAGTCAAAATCAAGTACAAGCAAAACCAGAAGCACTCAACTCAAACCACTCCTTGCACTGCAGTTCTAATTATAATTTATATTCAGCTTTATTAAAGTGCCAAGTAACATGCTGAAAGTAGAAATCTCTGTGATGCCCCCACTTGTAAAAATGTTTCTTATCCAAAAGACCTGCTGCCTGACAACTATCTACTTGTTTCATGGGGAAAACATGTAAGTAAAAAATGAAAAGCAAACAAGAAACAAGCTCAAGATACATTGCTTAAAGGATTAGTGTACAGGTTATGGACCACACATGATTGGCATTCTGTTTAGTTTACGGGTAAAGTCTGTAGAGATGACTGGAAGTCTCCAACAAGTGTAATGAGCTTTTTAAAATAATGGAATCCTGTCCTTTAATACCCAAGGCTTATACATTATCTAGTCAAGCATTCTCTGCATGGCAACAACAGAAAAGCTTTCAATGTTGGCAATTCTTTAACAGTATGCTTATTAAAGCTTACTTGCATCTTATGATCTCAGACAAGCTTACATTATGGTCATTAAAGCATTGCTACTTAAACACAGAGCAACAGGCACTTTGAGTAATAAGCATAAATCAACAGTACAAAAATATGACAGAAACCAGACCTTTCTGCAAAATCAAGGACAGATGAAAAGCCACTGTAGTACTTGTGTCTACCTTGGATGGGAGGGGGGGGGGAGACACACTGCACATTTACACTGCATAACTACTCCTTGCCTTGCTTGGACACATCCAGAGTCAGTACATGGTGGAGTGGGGTGCAACAAGTATGTCACAATTTGAAATGTCTCTGGCTGACTGTGATGGCCCTGACACATGTGTCATACCTCTCAACCTCAGAGCAAGAAATCTGGACAAAGCCATACACTGAAGTGGGACAAATGCCCACAAATAAGGACAATTTTTAACTATTGCTCTAATAAACTTAGAAAGATAATAGAATAGGTCTTGCATTAGTATGACTTTTCTGAAGGGTATAAAATCTGAAACTCAAATGTCTGCCATTATTTTCTAACTTCCGTCTTTAGTGATTTGTCACTAATTTGCCAAAACACAATTTTATGAAAAATGGACCAAATGTGATGCAAAAATATAAAATAGCCACACAATACAGCTGGGAACCTGTCAAAGAAGGGCACTTTAATATTAGTACTGCTAACTTGAGCAGCTGACAAAATAAAAGAATCTACATGCATTTCAAGTAATCTATAACTTTGATTATTACAGTTATTTCTTAATTGTAAACCCTCCATGTTTTCTTCCAAAATTGCTATTTTTTGGAGGGATTATTAGGGGAAGAGCAACATTTTAAGCCAAAATCGGAGACAGTTGAGAGGTTGGCTATGCCTAATTCTATAAAGCAATTTATTTGCATGTACCTCTCAACCTGTTAATGCAGTAAATCTGAACAAGGCCAAATATACTGGGGGAACATATAAACAGTACTAAAAATTGCTCTTGTATAAATTGAGACAGTTGGTAGAATAACAGTTCTTCTTACTTTAGCATGCATTTTTCTGAAGGTTATGAAGTCTGAAACTCAGTGTATCATTATTTAGTAACTTAATTTCTGAATGATTTGCCAGAAAACTACAAATTTTATGAAGAACAAACCAAAAATAAGAAGCAAAAATCTATTCATTCTTTGAAAATCTGGACAGTTGGGAGGTATAGTTCAGCTGGGCCTGTCTGAGTTTGCTGCTCTTCCCCCCTGACAAAATCACGGTTGAAGAGCCTCTGCAGCCATTCCTATGAACCATTACTTGGCTATTTCACTCCATTTACCATAAACACTAATGTGCATACTGCTTTACTTGTATGATGAGTTGGACTTCATTTGAAAGTTTTATTTTGTATTTTACAGCACAAACACTAAGTCATCTACTAAACAAAGCAATGCAGTCTCACAATGAAAATTTAGCATTAAAACTTCTCTGCTCTTGAAACTCACATTCATTGAAACAGCATTGAAACCCACATTCAAAGAAAATACATTTTGCCAGTGGCAGATAAAGATTAATTTTGGGCTGTTTTCAAATCATAGGCCCTTTGCATTTGAAACATACATGTGCTCTTTGATACACCTTCCTCATTGTACTAAATTATATTCCTTGTACAATATATTACAGTTGTTAGAGGTTTTAAATTTGTTTTGAACATTTTTCCAGTAAACAATGAAACAAAATGCATGCACCCATAATGACAAAACTGCCCAGTTCAGAACATTTATCATAAAAGTCTACTCAGACTTCTGCAGTCCACCATTATCAGTAAATATGCACAATTCTACAGTCCACCATTATCAGTAAATATGCACAATTCTACAGTTCATTATCAGTAAATATGCACAATTCTACAGTCCATTATCAGTAAATATGCACTATCTCTGAAGAAGTAAAAGTCAACTAAATAATTCCACATTAAAGAAATCTGTAACTAATGAAGAGGTTGCTGCTAGCAAACACCTTTATATTTCATGGTTTCATCGAAAAATAAAGTGCCTGTTGCCCCTCAGGAATAAATTGCCTATATTACATTAAAAAAATGATAAGCTAGTAATATTGCAAGAGTAAATGGATGGCAAACTGATAAACTCATAGTTAGTATCTTCACCAAGGAGAACATTCTCAGTACAGCAGCATCCACCCCTTGTGGGAGTAGAACCCACAGCCTTCTGCATCAAAGACAAGTACACAACTTGTGCTATTAACAAGGCAAACCAACTTCACTTAAGCAGCACTAAACTTCTGTTCACCTGCAGCTCTCAGCTCCTTGTAAAATCTACTCAATACTCAACTTTGCAGCACAGGAAACCTGGAAAAAGCCAAAATGTATTGGGGGGGGGGGTCAAAAGCCCAAAAACCAGGGACACAAACATTGCTTGTATAATCTTGGAAAGTTGCTAGAACCATACATTTTACTGCCAAGCTTTCTGAGCAAAACAGAGCAACATACCACTACGCCAAATCAGCTGCTTTGTAAAAGAGGAAGACTGAAACTTAAATGGCTATCATTTAGGGAATTCAGTTCTCACCATAGCTGTCAACCTCTTAGTACAAAACACTTGGACAAACCCAGTAATGAGGGAATACAGCCCTCAAACATTCAGTGAATTCAGTTCTTGCCATAGCTGTCAACCTTAGCACAAAAGACCTGGACGAAGCCAATAATGAGGGAATGCAGTCCCAAAAATAGGGACAAATTTCAAATATTCATCTTATAAACTTAGAAAATTGCTAGAATAAAAGGTTGTGTTACTATGTATTTTCTGAAGAACATGAAGTCTGAAATTCAAATGCCTGTCAATTTTATTTAACATTTGTTAATCAAGACAGTCTGACTTGGAACAAAAAAACAATTTTCAGCAGAGGCCAAGGAAGAAATAATGCAGACATGTCTTCGTAACATGGGAGGGCACAAAAGCAAACCCACACAAACACAGGGAGAAGATACAGACCCCACAAAGAAGGAACCCCAGCCAAGAATCAAACCTGAGAACCTGCAGCTGTGAGGCAACAATGCTACTACTACACCATCAAATATCAAGCAAACAGACCCCACAAAGAAGGAACCCCCAACACTGCTACTACTACACCATCAAATATCAAGCAAACGGACCAACAAAGAAGGAACCCCAGCCAAAAATCAAACCTGAGAACCTGCAGCTGTGAGGCAACAATGCTACTACTTCTACACCATCAAATATCAAGCATTGGAACATTTACAAACCACAGATATTATGAGGAACAGATCAGATCAAATATGAGGCAAAAATCTGCAATTTTTTTACAAATGGTGGTGGGTAGGGAACTCAAGTCTTTAACACCTGCATACAGGGTACAGGGATCAAGCCTGAGGTATTTCCTACCACACCACCATGAGCACCTGGGGCATTTACACACACACACACACACACACACACACACACACACACACACACACACACACCAGTCCATTCAAATAGGCTTCCCTACCATTCTAAACAATAAACACACACCAGTCCATTCAAATAGGCATACACACACACCAGTCCATTCACAGGAAATTACTAGGCTAACAGCTTGAAGGCCCTTAAAAGCCTAGCCACTATAACGCAATTGTACCCAATAATATGCCCCCCCCCCAAGGGCAAGAGGATAGCATGGATTTGTGCCTAGACATTGAGTATTTTACAGATAGCCTGTTAGGCATGTCCTGCACTTTATTTCTGGGCAGCAGTTCGTTAGTTTTAATACTATAAAATTGAAAACTTGCACCACATCTGAACTACAGGCCAACATGAGCCACTGCAACGACTTTTTAATGCAAACCATTTTAAATTCCTAGCGATATCTGAAACTACTTTTTCTTACGTGATGTTTTGCAGTTGAAAAAGTAACCTAAAATAAAACCACAATGTCTGAAACCAATATGAACACAAAACTAATTATTTCGTCATGAAGTTCTATAAAGCTACCCACCGGCAACATAACTGCTTAGAATTAAAATAAATGCACGCGTGCACACACACAAGAGTTCACTCATGGGGAAAACACCCTAATGTGCCTTCCTTTTTGCCTACAACATTGCAATAGCTAGCACAGCAGACATAAATCTGCACTCGTCTTCCCTGTCAGACTAAAATTCCATTCACTTTGGTTACTCAGCAACCAGTGACTGTTGCACATTTTCATAATGTTCCTTATACATTATATTGCATTGCACAAACATTTGCATAATGTTTCTTATATGTTATATGGCTCCCTAATGAAGTGTCTGCACATAATGCCACATGAAGACGCACCAGAAAAGTGAAAATGAATAACAGCAAACATCAAGGATCGGTCTTTAAAACTGGTTTTCACCAAGGAACAAGCCCCCACACCCCCAATCATATACACACACCCCAACTCAGTGTACATACTATGGGAAAACCAGAATATACTGAGAAATAGCCACCCCAGCATTACTATATGGAAATTTTTGTTTTTTCAGCCACTGTATTTCGGGACTTATTGAACCGGGTCAAAACACTTGAAACCCTAACCACGTTTTATAAAGAGTAAAACACAGACGTTCAGGTTAAGTATTAAGAAATAGAAAAAATGACAGCTCAGCCTTTTTGAAGAATGGAATTCAGAGCTTCAGGCCCAATCTTTCCCAGAGCCTTCCTTCAATGAGTCAGTTCTCTCTCCTGGCTTGCAAGCCTCAGCTAATTTACTGAAGCTGCACTAAGGTCATCAGGTTTCCCTACAATGTACAGGGTTCTGTGTAAATTTTCCACCACATGCGTTACAGAAAGGAAGAGAAACAGTACCAGTGCTGCAGACAACTAACTTACCTGTTGGAAGCATTTTCTATTAACTGCAACAGTATTTTACTAACAGCACGGGGGTGGGGTTATCAGTTCACAAAGGGTGACAAAACTGACAGCTTCAGGAAAAAAAAAAATCTGCAATTCGGATACTTTCATTTACAGCTACTGTGAACAGTTTAGATGTCTCAAATGATAAAGTAATTCAAAGCAGGGGGGCCCACTTTCTTCCAGGCTGGTCTTTTCCTCAAGTACCATGAGATGTTCTTCAGTCCCAACACGGTGTACATTCAGAAAAATGACTAGGATAGGGTTACCAGTGATGGGGCAATGCTCACGGCCCATAACATGTCCCTCCTCAGTGCTCCGGCTGCCTGAACAATTTGCACCTACCAAAAGATAGGGAATAAATGAAATCAATAACCAGAAGGGCCTGATGACCGACAGAAAAATGTAAAAATGACAGCCAAGACTGAAACTGCAAAGCCTTGTTACTGGAATGGGGGGGGGGGTCTTTAATATACAAATCATTGTCTCTAGCTTAGTTACCTTACATTTATCTCACAACCGATTTAAAAATTGCACATTTGGCAAGTGTTACACAAACTAATACTACAGCACCTATATCAATTCACTAAACATTTAACGTATAAAAATTTAATTTGCACTACTAAAAAAAAAAAAAAAAAAAGAGCAATGCATTTGGAAGGGGGCCATCACCCCTCCTTAATATCTAGCCAATAAAAATTCAAACTTCTTTAATTTTCCAGGACAGTTTGTTAAAGTTTTCTTAAGCAGTGAATAGGCCAGACAGACATTTTTATACCATATTTCATATATGCTGCAATTCACAGGCATGAATAGTGAAAAAAGAATCTACATAAAAACATACCAACACACATGAATGTTCACAGTCACGCAATTCACCTTAGAGATGATTCAATGTCCAAGATGTGGACGTTTGGGGGTGGTGCATGCAAGAAAGTCTGCCTAGGCAAAAAGACACAATCAGGCTTCCCTACCATTCTAAACAATAAACACACACCAGTCCATTCAAATAGGCATACATTCATTCACACACTTCCCTACCATTCATTCACACACTTCCCTACCATTCATTCACACACTTCCCTACCATCTAAACAATACTTAACACACTTACCTGTCCTTGCTGCCCATTCTCCATAACGTTAATCCAAATGCCCGTGCAATAATCCATAGTCCCGCGATCCAAACCCTAATCCACAGTCCCGACGCTGACTGCTGCTGTTGCAGTCCGGCCCCGACGCATTTTCCCAGCGAGTCTGTGCACTTTAAAAGTGCATGGACGTCTCCTATGTTTTCCTACCTGGACTGCGGACTGCCTGGAGCATGCAGTAGACTCAAGAGTAGTCTGGACTACTGCGCATGCCAAGTCCTAATTTTAAAAAAATTTTTTTTCTTTTTTTTTTTTTGTTGAGGGGGCTGCAGTCCGGCAGCCCGATAGCACGGGCCGCTCCTGCATCCAAATTTCCTTCCCCTGCACGGAAACTGTTGCACGGCTAAACCAAGCTTGAAACAAAATGAAGAAAGCCAGCAACTGTGGGCTGTAAATACTAATTTATTAGTTATACATCCAAAAGAGCTTCAATTGTAAAAAACAGACTGCTTTCGGCTTGGATTTTACCTAGCCTTCATCAGTGTAGATTTACAATGAACAATTGAAGACCAATATATATAGTTAAAGTTAATTAAGCACAAAAATTATTGGTGGGCTCATAAATATGTATAAACACATTCATAAATATTCATTAAGTCCAGGATGGAATAGTGAGCCCAGTTTGACTATCCATTTTTTCTCCTTTATATTAAGTTTGCTATGCCATCCTGTTTTATGTGTCCTGTCACCAATAATGTTATTAATAACAATAAAGTGAAATTTTGCTGTGTTATGTTTGAGAGTATGTTTATATAAAGCATTACTGGTTCTTTTGCATTTGATGTCACTTAAATGTTCAGAAATCCTTAACCTAAAGGGCCTAGAAGTTTGGCCAATATAGAAAGCATGACAGCTACAGGAAGCCATATAAATTATCCAATCGGTATTGCAATTGGCAAAAAACTTTATATCAAATACCTTACTACTATTGTTGCTGGAAAATTGTTTGGTTGTTAATACATGTTTACAATTGCTGCAATGGCCACATGGCATACATCCTATGAGCTTATCACCCAATATTGTGGTTTGGGCCAACTGTAATTGTTTAGATTCTGAATGGTGTTTATAATGATTAAAAAAGGCCCTCAGATTCAGGTATATACTTAGCCACAACAGTGTCCGCCAAAAGAATGTTCCAATGACGTTTTATAATCTCAATAAATTTATTGGTATTCCTCCCATAGGTAGTGGTAAGTCTTAAATTATTTTGTTTGTGTGAGGATTTATTTTTGTAACTTAAAAGTTCATCTCTGTGTAGGTTTGATGCAGAATTCCTGGTAGTAGTTACATAACCCATATTATAACCTCTTGACCTGAATCTGTTGCTCAGATCCAGGCTATAAGTTTGAAATGTTTTGTCCTCTGAACAAATATGTCTCATCCTGAGAAACTGTGATTTAGGAATGTTCCTGGCTATATGTTTTGGATGAAAGCTGGTGCGTGGAGTAGAGTATTATATTCTGGATATTTCCTGAACACTTCAGTCACTGAGTATATTATCTGCATTCCTGGTTACCATGACATCCAAATAGGTAATCTTATATTGATCAAAATTAATAGTAAAATGAAGTCCCCATTTGTTGTCATTAAGGTATTGTACAAATTCCTGCAGATATTCAACATCAGACCTCCACACCATCCAGCAATCATCCAAATATCTACGCCAAATGTCAATCTCCAGCAGGTAAAGGTTGTGAGTATCATCATATATAATATGATCTTCAATATATGCCATGTATAAATCAGCATAAATAGGGGCAAAAGATGCTCCCATAGCAGTGCCCTTGGTTTGGAGATAACATTGTTTATCATAGAAAAACACATTTTTGGTGAGAACATGTTCAGTTGGGCAAATCAAAAAAGTATTGAAACTAGGTTTATAGATGTTAGATTTATAAAGCCAGTATTCAATAGCATCTAACCCAGCCCAGTGTGGTATACTTGTGTATAGTGAACTTACATCCAGAGTGCATAGCCACCACTCATCTTCAATCTGCATATCATCAATAATGCTCAAAAATTGTGTGGTATCCTGTATCCTAGATCTTACCCATTTTAATAAAGGTTTCAAATATTTAGTCAGGTATTCAGAAAGTGGCTCAGTCAGAGACCCATTGCCAGCCACAATTGGTCTGCCTGGTGGATGTAAAGGATCCTTATGAATTTTAGGTAAGAAATAGATATATTGGCTGGTGGGGTCTCTGATAGTTAGGTGTTTCAAAATATCAGAGGTTATAATGCCATTTTCTAATGCTGAATTCAGGAAAGTATCGATTTGTTGTTTAAACATGGATGTAGGGTCTATTGGCATCTTGGTATAGTATCTGGCATCATCCAGTTGTTTATGGGCCTCTATATCGTAATTAATCCAATTGATAACAACAACTGCCCCTCCTTTATCAGCAGAAATAATCACCAATTCCTTGTTATGAGTAAGTTCAGCTAGACTGGATACCTCAGATTCAGACATATTATTCAACATTGGTGGAGTCGTGTTAGATGTAAAATGCAGATCTTTGAGAATACCATGTTGGAATAAACTTACACTTGGATGCATAGGTGGCGAAAAAGTAGATGGATGATATCTGAAATTGTCAGTCATATGATCATATTCGTTACAATCCTGAAAATGTAATTTGAGATTAATCAATCTACAAAATGTTATTATGTCTTGTGCAAAAATATCCTCAGACACAAAAAACCCAGAATAAAAGAATGGCCTTTATTTAACAAAGCAATATGTTGTTCAGATAAAACTATGTCAGAGATGTTCAGTACATTATTGTTAACATGAGTATTTACTTGTTGGTCAGCATTTGCATTAGGTTCTGTAGACTTGTGACCTTTTCTGTGTTTCCTGCCTCCCCTCTTGTAATGCCTAAAGGGGTCCCATTGTTATTACGTTTGGGAGTTGGGGACTCTGTACCGTCTAATCTAAACAATCTAAACAATTACAGTTGGCCCAAACCACAATATTGGGTGATAAGCTCATAGGATGTATGCCATGTGGCCATTGCAGCAATTGTAAACATGTATTAACAACCAAACAATTTTCCAGCAACAATAGTAGTAAGGTATTTGATATAAAGTTTTTTGCCAATTGCAATACCGATTGGATAACTTATATGGCTTCCTGTAGCTGTTATGCTTACTATATTGGCCAAACTTCTAGACCCTTTAGGTTAAGGATTTCTGAACATTTAAGTGACATCAAATGCAAAAGAACCAGTAATGCATTATATAAACATACTCTCAAACATAACACAGTAAAATTTCACTTTATTGTTATTGATAAGATTATTGGTGACAGGACACATAAAACAGGATGGCATAGCAAACTTAATATAAAGGAGAAAAAATGGATAGTCATACTATGCTCACTATTCCAGCCTGGACTTAATGAATATTTATGAATGTGTTTATACATATTTATGAGCCCACCAATCATTTTTGTGCTTAATTAACTTTAACTATATATATTGGTCTTCAATTGTTCATTGTAAATCTACACTGATGAAGGCTAGGTAAAATCCAAGCCGAAACCAGTCTGTTATTCACAATTGAAGCTCTTTTGGATGTATAATTAATAAATTAGTATTTACAGCCCACAGTTGCTGGCTTTCTTCATTTTGTTTCAGGGTTGGTTTATCCGTGCAACAGTTTCCGTGCAGGGGAAGGAAATTTGGATGCGCATACTGTTGTTTCCTGCTGGGACTCTGTGGTATGCTGTTTACATGGATCTGTACCAGATTCATGACATATTGCTAATATTGGGCTCCTCATGTTCCAGGCTGATCAAGTACTATAATTCGTGAACTGGTGAAGCATTATTCTTGGTTTAGATGTACCAGAAAGAACTTTCTCTTTTGTTTAGTTGATTTGTCTTATGGAGCTGGCGTGGATGTATATTGTGAGTATTGGGTTACTGGCGACATCTTGGAAGCGAAATAATCATACAAATTATACAAGCTAACAGCTTCACGAGTGGTATGCCTCAATTTTGGTTCTTTTACATATCAACTGACTTTGTAGCCATTATTTTCTGGAATTATTATGCTAAAATTTCAGACTGTGATATTTGGGACTAGTTGGGTCCATTTTTTCATCATGGACACACTCATGAGTATGGCGTTCTACAGTATGAATATATAAGGAACTATGTCAGCTACTATAACAACTAGGTGATAGCTATATTTATTATCTAAAGTTTTTTAACATTATATTGGGTTGGTGATTCAAGCCTTTTTGGTTTATTTTCATATGTGGTGTGTAATACTTATCAGACAAAGTTATTCATTTATACAGAAGGCTTGGATATACGTTATACATGTTTTACATGTTGAACTTTTTTTCTGGACTTTCGTCGATAGTGTATGGGTAAATGACCAGGCAATCTTCCATGGTGGCATTACTTTTAAAGACAACGCACACTATCAAGGAGAAGTTGGACATTTGAGCTGCTTTTGACTTTCATGTTTCAACTTTTTATCGCCGTTCCGGTGGATTGTTTTTTTGATTTTTCAACAGTATATTTGGACACGGTATATAGTCAATTGCTGCACTCATTCTTGTGGTTTGGCCATTGAACAGGGACTCTTTTTACAATCAATAGGACATTTTCACATTATTGGACATGGTTAAATAAGCAAGTCGATTTTTGAGCCATTGTACTAATAATTTACATCAATACTGTTGGTCCCTTTCTTTTCTTTTGTTGTTTTATGGTGCTGTATAACTACTGTTTGGGCCTTGAATGAATCAAGATGGCCATGGTTTCTCCAAACTTGTGTTTTGTACATTAGAGTTTGCATTGTGATTAACTCCTAAAGAACCATATTGTACTATTATACATATTTTGGTGGCAATTTAGTGCCATTACCAAGTCCTTGGGAGTTGGCCTCTTCAGTTTGTTGGTTTATGGTGCTGCATAACTATTGTTTGGGCCTTGCATGTATCAAAATGGCCATGGTTCCTCTAAATTTATGTTTTGTACATCAGAGTTTGTATTCTGATTAACTGCTACGAACCATATTGGATTATTATACATAGTTTGGTGGCAGATTAGTGCCATCACCAAGTCTTTGGGACTCTATCTGATTGGTTAACTAGTATTGTTCAATAAGGACGGTTGTGTGACTCTGTTACCTCTGTGGAAGTATATATATACCTTGGTGTTTTTTAGCGCCTAATGTGAATATCATATGTAACATATGGTTTTCATACATGATTTTTTGATTACCATACTATTGGAATAATTTGCTTTCAGATGACTTCATATATAGTTCATAGGGCAATATATTTTTTTCACAGCACTGCAGGACATCTTTAAATTTTTTTTTCTATAAATGTTTGAAGAAGTGTTCAGGATTTTGGATAAAATTTTTTCATAATTTTTTCACAACTACCATTATTGTGCAAGTTTCTAGATCTGACTTCTGGAAGTGGCTTCCTACAAATAGGTCGAATGCCATTATTGTCCAGATTTAACTACTAAATATATACACATTGGATATATTAGGACGTGGTGTTGTGAACCAGTTTGATTTTTGATTTTTAGTATAGGAGTTTTCGGTTGCTTTCCATCTTAATATGGATTTAAATAGTATTCTTGTGGGCCTTTCCTCTGATAGAGAAGACTTGGCCGTATTTAGAACTGGACAACAATCCAGTCATATTAATCTTAATAATACTGATCATCCTGAACAGTGTTGTGAAAAACTATTTCAGATTCTAAATAGAAACATGAAAACAATGAGATCCAATGTATGGCACTTAAAATTATTTAAAGCATATATGATGAAGGGTATTACTCCCAGGGGTCTCAGGGTCACAATACAACCTTTGGTAACTGAGCCTGACGAACAATTGACTAGGGACTGGATATCTATACAACAGGAATGTTCCATGAGATTTGTGGAGACACTATCTAACTATTATACTAGGATTATAGACAGGGAAACATCAAGTGTCAGTAAGTTAATTGACGAATGTAACTATTATAAAGATTATCCTTTCTTTTCTAACTGTTTGTCTAAACTTAGTTCTGATCTGCTTAATTTTGAAACTCAACTGAAAGAGAGAAAACTTAAAAAAATTACTACAGATCAAACGGACTATGAAAAAGGGCAACCATTTAGACAAACCAGACATGTTAGGTTTGAGAGTAGTTATCGAAATGCCAATCAAATCCCCAGACGCAAACACCCTAGATCCATTCTAAAAAGATATGGTAATTTTACAGATTCCACAGATGGGGATACATAGATATACAACATGGTACAGAGTCCCCAACTCCCAAATGTAATAACAATGGGACCCCTTTAGGCATTACAGAGGGGAGGCAGGAAACACAGAAAAGGTCACAAGTCTGCAGAACCTAATGCAAATGCTGACCAACAAGTAAATACTCATGTTAACAATAATGTACTGAACATCTCTAACACAGTTTTATCTGAACAACATATTGCTTTGTTAAATAAAGGCCTTTCTTTTATTCCGTTTTTTTTTTGTGTCTGAGGATATTTTTGCACAAGACATAATAGCATTTTGTAGATTGATTAATCTCAAATTACATTTTCAGGATTGTAACGAATATGATCATATGACTGACAATTTCAGATATCATCCATCTACTTTTTCGCCACCAATGCATCCAAGTGTAAGTTTATTCCAACATAGTATTCTCAAAGATCTGCATTTTACATCTAACACGACTCCACCAATGTTGAATAATATGTCTGAATCTGAGGTATCCAGTCTAGCTGAGCTTACTCATAACAAGGAATTGGTGATTATTTCTGCTGATAAAGGAGGGGCAGTTGTTGTTATCAATTGGACTGATTACGATATAGAGGCCCATAAACAACTGGATGATGCCAGATACAATACCAAGATGCCAATAGACCCTACATCCATGTTTAAACAACAAATCGATACTTTCCTGAATTCAGCATTAGAAAATGGCATTATAACATCTGATATTTTGAAACATCTGACTATCAGAGACCCCACCAGCCAATATATCTATTTCTTACCTAAAATTCATAAGGATCCTTTACATCCACCAGGCAGACCAATTGTGGATGGCAATGGGTCTCTGACTGAGCCACTTTCTGAATACCTGACTAAATATTTGAAACCTTTATTAAAATGGGTAAGATCTAGGATACAGGATACCACACAATTTTTGAGCATTATTGATGATATGCAGATTGAAGATGAGTGGTGGCTATGCACTCTGGATGTAAGTTCACTATACACAAATATACCACACTGGGCTGGGTTAGATGCTATTGAATACTGGCTTTATAAATCTAACATCTATAAACCTAGTTTCAATACTTTTTTGATTTGCCTAACTGAACATGTTCTCACCAAAAATGTGTTTTTCTATGATAAACAATGTTATCTCCAAACCAAGGGCACTGCTATGGGGGCATCTTTTGCCCCTATTTATGCTTATTTATACATGGCATATATTGAAGATCATATTATATATGATGATACTCACAATCTTTACCTGCCGGAGATTGACATTTGGCGTAGATATTTGGATGATTGCTGGATGGTGTGGAGGTCTGATGTTGAATATCTGCAGGAATTTGTACAATACCTTAATGACAACAAATGGGGACTTCATTTTACTATTAATTTTGATCAATATAAGATTACCTATTTGGATGTCATGGTAACCAGGAATGCAGATAATACACTCAGTATTGAAGTGTTCCTGAAATATCCAGAATATAATACTCTACTCCACGCATCCAGCTTTCATCCAAAACATACAGCCAGGAACATTCCTAAATCATAGTTTCTCAGGATGAGACATATTTGTTCAGAGGACAAAACATTTCAAACTTATAGCCTGGATCTGAGCAACAGATTCAGGTCAAGAGGTTATAATATGGGTTATGTAACTACTGCCAGGAATTCTGCATCAAACCTACACAGAGATGAACTTTTAAGTTACAAAAATAAACCCTCACACAAACAAAATACTTTAAGACTTCCCACTACCTATGGGAGGAATACCAATAAATTTATTGAGATTATAAAACGTCATTGGAGCATTCTTTTGGCGGACACTGTTGTGGCTAAGTATATGTCTGACTCATGTTTATTTTCTTTCAGGAGAGGTAAGAATCTGAGGGCCTTTTTTAATCATTATAAACACCATTCAGAATCTAAACAATTACAGTTGGCCCAAACCACAATATTGGGTGATAAGCTCATAGGATGTATGCCATGTGGCCATTGCAGCAATTGTAAACATGTATTAACAACCAAACAATTTTCCAGCAACAATAGTAGTAAGGTATTTGATATAAAGTTTTTTGCCAAATGCAATACTGATTGGATAATTTATATGGCTTCCTGTAGCTGTCATGCTTTCTATATTGGCCAAACTTCTAGACCCTTTAGGTTAAGGATTTCTGAACATTTAAGTGACATCAAATGCAAAAGAACCAGTAATGCATTATATAAACATACTCTCAAACATAACGCAGCAAAATTTCACTTTATTGTTATTAATAAGATTATTGGTGACAGGACACATAAAACAGGATGGCATAGCAAACTTAATATAAAGGAGAAAAAATGAATAGTCATACTGGGCTCACTATTCCAGCCTGGACTTAATGAATATTTATGAATGTGTTGATACATATTTATGAGCCCACCAATCATTTTTGTGCTTAATTAACTTTAACTATATATATTGGTCTTCAATTGTTCATTGTAAATCTACACTGATGAAGGCTAGGTAAAATCCAAGCCGAAACCGGTCTGTTATTTACAATTGAAGCTCTTTTGGATGTATAACTAATAAACTAGTATTTACAGCCCACAGTTGCTGGCTTTCTTCGTTTTGTTTTAAGATGATTCTTCCAATAGAACATGGTGGTTTGGGATTACCCAATTTGAAGGGGTGTTTCAGAACTACACAGTTAAGGCTCCTATGCATAGCACAAGCAGAAATCTATAATTCAAAGTGAAAAGAGATGATGAAATGGGGATAAGCTCAAGAAACAAGGAGAGACTGGGATTTTGGATGAAGACACTTAAAGAGAATAAAATAACCATACAGAATATTATTCATAACATAGAAGAAAGTATTCTAAGAACTAAGCCAACACAGGAGTGGAGAAAGGAGATTCTGCTGATAGGGATGACTGCAATTAGGGATACAGATAACAGGCAAGGGGGGTGGGATTTATTGGAGAAAACTGGCAAAAGAACCAAGGTATTGAGAGCAAATAATTAGAGAGGGAAAGGTAATAGAATGGGAAGAGGCCAAGAATTTATTTGGACTGCAGGCTAGAGATTGCCTTTCCTATCAAGGACTGATATCAGAATATAGGCAAAGTGAAAGAAATAGGGGGATCCTATGCAAGAGACCAACACTGGAAGAGTTTTTAGTAGGATGTACAACAGAATCTGCTGTTAAAAAGGAATAATTTGTAGAGCATACAAACTATTGCACGATAACTATAAGAATCAAGCAGAGGGAGTTTGAAAGGATTGGAAAGAGTGATTGACTAATTAATTCACAAAGAAACAATGGGTGGATATAGGTACAGTAGATATAAAATGTGTACACACCCCTGTTAAAATGCCAGGTTTTTGTGATATTAAAAAAAATGACATCACAATACAATCATTTCAAAACTTTTCCCCACCTTTAATGTGACCTATAACCTGTACAATTCAATTGAAAAACAAATTTGTTAGGGGAAAAATATAAAAAATAAAAAACATACAAAACACTGGTTGCATAAGTGTGCACACCCTTAAACTAATATTTTGTTGCGTGTGCACACCCTTAAACTGATACTTTGTTGAAGCACCTTTTGATTTAATTACAGAATTCAGTGTTCTTGGGTAGGAGTCTATCAGCATGGTACATATTGACTTAGCAATATTTGCCCACTCTACCTTGCAATAGCACTCCAAATCTGTCAGATTGTAAGGGCATCTCTTGTGCACAGACCTCTTCAAGTCACCCCACAGATTTTCTATTGGATTTACAGTCTGGCTCTATCCCAAGTAGACTCCAACAATTTTTTCATCAGGTAGACAGAAAATGTTGTAGGTGTGATGAGGAAGAAAGAGGTAATTGGGAATATATTTTCTGGGAGTGTAATGAATTGTCAGACTTTAAAGACTCCCTGCAGTTTACTCTGTCAGAGATACTGGGTGAGAAAATCGGTATAACTAAGGAAATTATTTTTTCAGCTATGATACAGAATCAGAATTGGCTAGACATAGTATGGTCTTGCTGGGTCTACTTATGGTGGCTGCCAAAAAAGCAATTACTAAAAAATGGACATCAAAGTCTAAACCAACTGTACTAGAAGTAGTGAATATAGTAACATAGATAAAACAAACTGGAATTGGGATCTTTAGAAAAGGGCAGGAGCAAATTACATAGAAAAAATGGGAATTGAGGGAAAAATACATGCAGAGGAGGAATGAGGTTTAAAAGAAGGCAGGATTTGAATGAGCTATGTAATGTTTGACTGAAAATGGATAGATTCTAAGTGATGTATTATATTTGCAACTAAAATTATGTCTATATGTAAATGTATGATTGCCTATGTCATACAGGATAATTTAAGAATGATGCTTCTCGTTAAAAAATAATTTAAGGAGGAGTTGATAGCATACCCAGTAACAGAAAGTTAGCACATTTTAACAAATGTAAATAATTTCTAAAGATACAAACCTTAAATAAACAGCAACCTGTAAACAATGTCTTATAAATATGTATAGATATCACAACAGGAGCATGCACCCATATTTAGTTACCATCAGATCATAAGCAGTTGATGTTTTTTGAAATGGATGCCAATATTCAAGATTCACCTCTTGAACTTTGTTCTCCTTGCAGTGTAAATCTATTAACATCAATACTTCAAGAAAACAAACTGTTTATGATCAGACACCTGCTCATAATCCTGTACAGCAAACAATTACTTTGTCAAGATTACACCTGTCCTGCTCCCATCCGCTAAAGCAGACCATTAGATTTCATTGACGAGGTTCTTGCTATTCTGTTATAATCATAGTTCTCATTTACCTACAGTTTATATAACTTTCCTGATATTGCCTTATATTTTTGCCATTCTCCTCACCATGTTTTTAACTTTCTAGTAAACAAACGACTAAACATTACAGTCAGTGAATAATACCAGACATTAAAGTTTCACCTAGAAAAATACAGAGACCACAATGAATTCCAAAGAAGTAAAATGTTTGACCACACTGGAAATATTTCACACTTTTATTACCACACGCAATGATAGTTCAATACTTTCATCTCTCTGGATAGCATAAGAACTTCATATGATTTTATATCTATATAATCCAGATCACATGTCAAAATCAACCAATAACATAATACCAAAAACTGGTGAAAAACCTGCTTTGTGTACAAGAGAAATATAAATATTAGAGAGAGATTGGAAAGGAAGCATAAAGTGTGTGAACGTTTTACCAGAGTGTCTAGAACAAGAAAGTGTAGGATGTGTTGTCAATGTTCTTATATCAATCTAAAAACTTTTGTAATTTTAAGTTTACCTTTTAATATAATTGTAACAGCATGTATCTTGCTTACTATAATCCGTGCAACTATTATGCAGGTAAGATGGAGTGTATACTATGGAAATGTATTTACAAACATTCATAAGACATTAAAAAGGGCAATGAGAATAATACCCTATATGAGCACACTCAGGTTTGTGGGGTACACAAAAAAATTTTGCTCATAGCTTTAGAACAAATACCTGTTGAAACCAGGGGTGGCCATGGAAGTTAAAAACTGAATTCAGCAAATTAATGTGGCAAATCAGGCTGAGTGCAGGGTTATGCCCCTTGGTTAATGCCAGTATTTCCATTTGCAGTGCCTAAAAATGTGTGCAGCTAGATTGTAATATTTTTATTATTTTACTTGTTTTATACGTTCTTTTCTAGAACAGCCCACTACACCTTTTTTGAATATTTTTTAGTGGCATAATATAATTTTTCATCAGATTTTGTTTATTACTGTAAATATTTAGTAGTTTAGAGGATTTCAACACTCTTGTATGATTTCAGAGAATTTTAGCAATAGGCTGCAATTTTGTATTTTTATAATGCATTTATTTAACATTTTTTACTGAACGTTATTGTTTGATTTTTGTGATCTGGATTATGTAATTTGTTGTTTTGTCTTTCGGCTTTTCCCGGTTAGGGGTCGCCACAGTGGAGCTCCCGTCCGCTAATGATTGGCAGTAGATTTTTACGTGCTGAGTTGCCAGCCCTGACGCACAACCTTCAACGAAGGTACGCCCATTCACGCATGTCTCCACACAGAAGACGCTCTAGCTGAGAATCGAACAGGACAACATCTTACTGTGAGGCGACAATGCTACCGCAGCACCAAACATTTAATAGGAAGTGTTTGTTAGTTCTGATAATGTCTAGAGAGATGAAAGTGCTTAACTACCGTAGTGTGTGGTAATAAAAGTGTAAAATATTTCCAGCTCGGTTCAGCATTTTATTGCTGTGGAATTCCTTGTGCTGCTTATGTTTTTCAAGGTTAGTAATGGTTGTTGCACATAGATTAAATCTCATTTTTTTTTGCCATTAAAGTTTCATACTTCTTATTCTTTAAAAAATATATGTTGCTGCAAAACCTGTTTTCCTTGGTTTTCAGAAAGAAATCACTGAGATTATCATTAGTCAGTAATACCAGACATTAACTGTCATACCTCTTATTCTCTTATTCTTAAGAATATACATGTTGATGCAGAATGTGTTGTTCTTGCTTTTCTTCTCTGTCTCTCATTTATTAGCCACAAGCCACTGCCACTGCCACAACTTACCAGTCCTTTACATTGATGGTACAGGCTTGAATTAGTTGCTACTGTTGTCATTAGTAAAACAATATTACTACTACCGGTAATAATAATACAGTGAAGTGTCTAATTCCCCAGTCTCATTCTTGTCCTACCCAGATCACTACTTGCAGTAGGCAGTGTTGCTGTATTCCCTCAGTCAGTGTCCTTCCTTTAAATAACAGCAAGCAACCACAGGTATGTTAAATTTAATATCACTTCAAACTTTGGTTTTAATCAAATCGCATACCTTTTTTGAAAATGTTTACTAATCACTTCAGATTCTTCAGACATAGCATTTATTATTCCACAGTGAACACGTGATCGGGTTATCTAATTATTTTCCTGGCTGTGGCATTTCCACCTACTGAGTTTCAGGCCATATGAGTTGTGCATTTGGGGATCAGACCTAATGGAGAATATTCTGCATACCAGTATCCTGCAGTGTAAGCAAGATACAGGAAGTACACCAATACAGCACAACTAACAGCTCTACCAGAGCCATTATGAAAGTATTTTATTTTACTTTTGTTTACTGGGTTTGTTTGAATAGGTTTACTAAAATAAACCTTTTCAGCAGAGACCGAGGGAGAAAAGTTCCAAGTAAATAAACCCCTACTGACTAAGTGGAAAGGAAAACTTACTGACTCCTGGGTTGCTAAAGTCAAAATTTACAGATTTATGAAATATAATCTAACTGGAAGAATGATCATAATGAACAGATAGGTTTAAGTTGATAAGATGTAAACTAAGTTAAGTGATGGTAGTAATTACATATGTGTTACCAAAGCCTTATCAATATGTGGATTTGGTTCTGGTGGATTTACATCACAGTGGGGAAACTGACACAGCTCCTAGATGCTAGGTGATGTTAGGTCATCTGGGTCACAGGGCTTCATCCCTCTATACCACAGAGCCATGTGAAGACATTTGTCATCTTTGGGGCCTTAAGTGTAGAACCCCTTTAAGGAAATTTAACTGTATGATTACCACCACATGAGAAATGCAGGACTGCATAATGATTTTGCAGATATGTGAATGTTAATAACAAGGCTATGAATGAAACAACAGAATAGTCTCAAAATCAGTAAATTAAGATAGTATGTTACTTGTGAAGATGACCAAACTTCAAAAAAGTCAAACATATCTTCAATTTTCTTTCTTTCTTTTTTTTTTGTGCCTCGAAAATTTATATTTTATTGAGAGCAAGAAAAGGACTTGAGATACACAAACTAAAAAGGATTATTTCAGTCCTGTCTATATAAAATCTCTGTAAAATAACAAAAAGTATTGTTGAATATAAGGAGGACATAATATTTTAAGAGGTAAGATTTTTAAATCCTTAACTTTTAAAAGTACAACTCTTTTATATCTTGGCCTCATTCAAAATTTGAGTCACTCCTGAGGAAAGCAAGCTAGTATATGGAATTAATATCCTATCCACCAAGCTGAAAGGTTGAAAGTCTTTAAGCCAGGATGATAACATTGCATTGTTGCTGGGTACTTTTTTCCACAGGCAGCTGAAGAGGTGGCTGGAATAGATCCTCTTGATCAGAGAATCAATGTTGTTTTAGCCTGGCTAGGGATATTGCTTTGTCCTACCTGGCTAACACAAACAATAAGGAGATCCTGCCACCAAAGGAATTCCCATTTACTGAACTCATTACAGGAATCACAGTCTCTAGAGAGTATGTGGATGTGTTTCATACATTTTTTAGTACCCACTAGAGTTTTCCCATGTGAAGTCTTGTATGGTGACACCATCTGAATGCAGGCTGATGATGTTATCCAAAGCCCTGAGGTACTGTATTACTGTTTTTGCTGGCAATGAAAATACTTCCTTCTAGAAGGCTTGTATCTCTTAAACTTTATCCTGGGTAATGGAACACTTTCATTTGAACAGAGTCTGTTACAGGATCAGGAAGGTCATGGTCTGTGAAAGACTGAGGTTGGACTTCTTGTAGACAATAGTTATGTTTATGAAATGGAACAGGGTATGGAGGTCTGATCAGTTACTGAGTCTGGGCTACTATAAACCAACCAAATATGCGAACGGGTTCTCTCTCAGTCCCCCACTTGCTGAATCCTTGGCCATTCACTGCATCTACATTGAAGAAACCAGCCACAAGGACTCAAGGGCTTTAAAAAGAAAATAAGTTACTGTAGGCATCTAGCTACGTTTCCCTCTTAGCCTGCTACTGTAGAAAGTACCTGGTCTAAAGCAGAAATAACTGACTCTACCCACGGCTAGGGACAGCAGCTGCTCCCCACCGCCATCAGCTGTAAATACATTCCCCATTTAAACTTTTCCTTTTTAGTTATCAGTAAACCAAGATAAAGCTCTAGGCAGAAAAAAGGTAACCCATAGATACACTGGAATTGCCCACTTGTAAAATAGAGGCAAAAAGGTACTTAAAACTGCCACTTTTGTCTGCTTCAAACTAGGTATCTACCCAGAAAGGACACATTTGAAATCAGGTCTATAGATTGTTTTTCCCTACTAGATTCGAATAACTCCTAACAATTTGGCTATTTAGACCCTTACCCTGCAATCTTTTGCCTGGGGGTTTTAGCCCACTCCGTTCGCTATGCTTACTTCGCTCCCCTCCCTGCCTCCTATTTCCACCTGCCCCCAGTACCTCTACATTTATTCTTAGCCTTAACCCCACCCCTAATTACCACCAATTAGGCTACATCACTAGTCACCCCTTCCCTCTACATTCAACACAATCATGCTACTACCTAATATAATAACAACTCAGAAAAATGAAAGATGGTGTGAGAGTGGCAAACAACACTAATAAAACAGAAAGGAAACCACTCTAAAGCCAATGATCCTATGACCTCGATGTAAATAAAATGTGTTTAATAAAGTCACAAATTTACAAAACTCAAAGCCACAAAATACTCCAAATAAGGTCAAGCGCTTTCGTCATAAGACTTCGTCAGAACCTGATGAAGTCTTATGACGAAAGCGCTTGACCTTACTTGGAGTATTTTGTGGCTTTGAGTTTTGTGAATTTGTGACTTTATTAAACACGTTTTATTTACATCGAGGTCGTAGGATCATTGGCTTTAGAGTGGTTTCCTTTCTGTTTTATTAATATAATAACAATCCTAACCAGCATAGTTCTAGCTCACATTACATCCTTCCAAGGCTCCACAGTCACATGCCCCAACAACTTCCACTGTACACTCTCAACACAATCCTTCAAACATTTACACTATACACAACCCCTGCCACCGAAAACATCCTCCAAATAAACACACTCCATTACCAAATACCTAACACACTCAAAAATAAAATATCCCTAAGATACCATAATCAATTTACTATGTATATAAAACATCCTAAACACCCACTATAAACTAGCCCCCACTGGAGTCATCCATCCAAACCCTGGTCCTCCCAAATCCAACCCAAACACAAACCCTAGTCCAAGTACCCCCCCCCCCCACAACTCATCTCCTAGCCAAAAAAAAAACAGCAGACCTACTTATAATATCCCTAAACATCAGAAGCATATCCAATAAAATCCAAGAGCTACATGCCAGGATAAGCATATATTCCCCAGATATTCTCTTCCTAACTGAAAACTGGCTCAAACCTCCCAACAAAAGTGAGGAAATACTTCCACCTGAATACAACATCATTCACATAGACAGATTGTCCAAAAAAGGAGGTGGTGTAGTATTGATATATAAACACCACCTCAATATTCAACTCCTGAACACATGTGCCCCTCACCACAATAATGAAAAAATCCTTTATGCCAATCTCAAAGCCCCTCATGCTTACCTAGCAGGCTGCTTACTTGGCAGTCATAGTGACCACTACCCACTTTCCTAATTCGGCACCACAGAAATAGTCTCAAGCCCATTATCCACAGGCAAATACAGAACAAGTCCAACTTCAACACCAACTCCTTCATCTCCTCCCTGCAAAAATTAACTGGTCACCACTAAAATACCTCAACCTAGATGAGGCTATTCACTTCAACAGTACCTTCGTCTCCATACTAAACACCCATGCTCCTGCAAGAAATGCCAAAGTCAGATCCAGGCATGCCCCATGGTTACAAAAGACCACCAGAACCCTAATGAAATCCAGAGATAAGGCCTGGGAGCACTGGCAACTAACAAAAAATAACTCAGGCAATCATTCCTTGAACTGAGCAATAAAGCCAAAAAGCAAATAAAATTAGACAAATCCCTCTACTATAAATCCACCCTAAACTCCACCAACCACAACCCTAAGCATTTCTGGTCCACTATTAACACTATCCTCCATCCAAGGAAGGTTGATACCTCCCAGCCATCCATTGCCCCCCTCCAGCAGTATTGCTGAATCCTTCAAAAAATACTTCACTGAAACTATAACATCCCTAAACAAACAACACTTCTCTACAACAGCCCCCAACTCCTAACCCTAAACCCCACACTCCTCTCTTCTTCTTTTTCACCTCAGTACCTACCTCCAACATAAAAAGACTATTGTCAAAACTTAAACCCACCAAACTCGCAGCTGACAACCTCACCTATGAATACTTGAAAACTGCAGCTGATACACTAGCCTACCCAATTTCAATTCTAATCAACCGTTCCATAACAGAAGGCTATGTTCCCTCGATAAGGAAAATATCCCACATCATTCCCCTCCACAAAGGCACCCCCTCCACTGACCTCTCCAATTACTGCCCCATTGCTATCCTCTCCACTCTCTCCAAGATACTTGAAAAATGTATCAACACCCAGGTCTCCAACTACCTCCTAGCTAATAATCTCCTCTCCAAAACCCAACATGGTTTCAGGCCATATCACAGCACTACCTCCGCTCTGCTCTCCTTCACCAACACTACTTCATCACAAAAACAATGGCCTCTTCTCTACTGCCGTATTTCTAGATCTCTCAAAGGCCTTTGACATGGTATCTCATGAGCTACTACTCTCTACTCTCCCCAACCTCTCCTTCTCACAATCAGCCTGCAACTGGTTCCATAGCTATCTACGTGGATGCCAGCAATCAGTAACCTGGGACGATAACCTATCACCTCGCCTCCCAGTTACTTTCGGAGTTCCCCAAGGGTCTGTCCTTGGCCCTCTGCTATTCTCACTTTTCACTAACAACCTACATACTGCTACCACACAAGCATCTCTTATACAGTACACAGATGAATCTACTCTCATCTGCTCTGCCCCCACTCTACCAGAACTACAACAAATCACACAGGAATCATTCTCTTCTGTAGAAAACTGGCTATCCAATGCTCAGCTCCTACTCAACCCAAGCAAGACAAAACTTCTCCTGTTCCAACCTTCCAAAGCCATCCAAAACACCCCCCACTTCATCATTCTCACCAAAGACAATACCATCATCTGTCTATCAGAACACACAAAATTACTCAGTGTGGAAATACACAACAAACTTAGATTTTACACCCACATATCTCTCACAATAAAAAAGTTCACAAGAAACTTGGTGCATTATATTGAAGCTGCCAATTCCTAACCAAGGTGGCTAGAATCTCCATAGCCAATTCCCAGCTAATCTCCACCCTACTCTATGCATCCCCCATACTTACCAGCCTTAGACAGACAGACCTACACAAGCTGGATGCTTGTTTCAACAAAATTGCTAAATTTGCCACTGGAACCTCCTACCGCAGCCATCATTGTATCTCCCTTAAAAAACTAAACTGGCTATTACTCCCACAACTCCTTCACTTTAATCAACTCACCCTCGCTCATAAACTTATTAATCACCCCCAGTAACACCCCTTCCCTTCAAACCCTTCTCCAACCCTATCACTCCACTAGGCCCCTAAGATCAAGCAACAAAAATCAACTCACTGTTATCAAACCCAAAAATTCAGCAGGAGAAGCCATATGTTCATGTACCATATCTAAACTTTGGAACAATCTTCCACCCTCTATGACTACTCTACCTTCCAGCAGCCTTTTCAAGACTGTGCTCAAATTCCACTTAAATTTGCACTGGCTTTGTCCTTGTTCTAATCCAGGCTAACCCCCCCACCCTTACCCACCACTTAGACTCTTAACACAACTATACTACCGCCACTACTAACTACAGTCAGAAATAGCTAGTTGTCTTTACATACTTTAAAATCTTGTCTGACAACTTTGTTACTAATATTATAAATGACAAGAAACTATCTTAACTTGCAACATTTACTGTATATACTGTTGAAAATCAATATCTTGTTATTGTATTAAAGCCAACGACCTGTAATATTGTTTACTATTGCTGCAACTTTGTATCTCTATTTATCATGTACATGATGTGAAGCTTTTCTCCCCGGTCATCCGCTGAAAAAGGACCTGCATCCAGTCGGAATTTCCTGGTAAACAAATATAAATAAATAAATATTTTTTACTTCTTTATGTGTGTAGACACTGAACCTAAACATTCTGTAAATACTTAGGGTTGTGGGCAGACCAATTCAGACAGTGACAAACTGGAAGTGAAAATGTGCTGTTTGAAAAGTCTTATTGGGATGTGTAGGCATGCATCCATCATATCCAGAGATGCTGTAAAGGAAGTAATTTCCATGAGAGTATTACAGCCTTTAAAGCTATCATTCCAGATGTTTTTTTTTCTCCACATTAACTTAGTTTAGATTTGATATATCTGCTATAGCCCTCGATGCCTTATGCTTGTTTGAATCTAGAAATAATCTTAAAAAATATATACATCTCTGTTTTTGGAAGTCTGAACCCCAATTTATTGTGCTTCTGCAGTAGCTATTCCATCAGGCCTAAGGCAATCTGTAATTCATGAGCTGGGAACTGTGGTAAAACAGAGAAATAATTACAGAAACTCTACATAATAAACTTCTAAAATGGTGTTAGTAACCCATTTGTCTATAATTATTCCCAGTCTGATATAAACTACTGAAAACTGCCTCTGGATGGTATATATGGAGAAGTGATACAGGCTGGATTTGGCCAGTAATCATGGGATCTTCTATGCTGCTGACATGTTGCCTTCTATGATAAGCCAACTTTCCTCTGTATCTGTTTTAACTCATATGTAATAAGTGGATACCAAACTGAATGGAAGACAGAACCCATAGTGTCAGCTGCAGACACCTCATCAAAACCAGAGAAATAATTACAGAAACTTTACATAACCTACTAAAATGGTGTTAGTAACCCATTTGTCTATAATTATTCCCAGTCTTGATATAAACTACTGAAAACTGCCTCTGGATGGTATATATGGAGAAGTGATACAGGCTGGATTTGGCCAGTAATCATGAGATCTTCTATGCTGCTGACATGTTGCCCTCTATGATAAGGAAGGTTGCAGCCAACTTCCCTCTGTAGGTTTTTAAGGTAGTATCTGTTTTAACTCATATGTAATAAGGTGGATACCAAACTGAATGGAAGACAGAACCCATAGTGTCAGCTGCAGGCACCTCATCAAAAAAGTATAAATCTGACCAACGGCTTCCTTCAGGACTTCGTACTGGGACATCTTTTCAGCTTTTACTTCTCATATCTCAAAAAAAAGAGCCAAGACCTCTGGCTACCAAAGTTTACAAGTGGATTGCACACTGGAGGTTAAGTCACTCTGAAAATTAAACCCTCCAGAATAAACTCACCCCACTAAACTTTTTGTGTACTAAAATACACTCAAACTAAACACTAAAATGTTATTGTCACTTTTGGTAGACAACCCCTCCCTCATCATATTGTTTAGGCAACACCACTAAAAAACGAAAATGTAGTCAGGGACCTAGACAATTGGGTGGATAATTCCCACTCTGTTGATTAACATATGACAATGGTTGCCAGAAAATCCTTTTATTTAGCAAAGATAATTGCCAAAGGAATGTCATCAATATCTAAAGAGATAATACCGCCATTATACTCATCATCAATCACTCTCCCACTTAGGGATGCATCTCACTAAACATATCAGAGTTAGAAAGATCCCAAAGCTTCCTAACCAGAAAGATCACTTGTCTAAAGTCCCTGAGCTGTCAAGGGAGGCTGGAAACTTTTTCCCTTTATTCACTGTTTTATACATTTTTGAGGAAAAATATTTGTCTTGCTTACTGGACCATGGGGGACGCTGAGTTCTGGATCTTCTGTATCTCTGCAAGTCCAATGGATCTACCAATACTGGAATCAGGGACCTACATCTTCACCAACAGAAAAATGAAACATGGTAGATGGACAGATTTATAACCTAGCACATCCCAAACCTATGGAATAAACTTGCCCTTCTTGTTTAGTTTAGCAGTGAGACTTGCTACTCTCGTTTAAATATAACCTAGATGACTGGAAAGCCATCCATAAATTTACTTCAGGATTGACTGCTATGGTTGTAAATTTAGTGAGGGTACAGGCAAAGCATAACTGGTCATAAGACTTAATAGTGTTGGAATATTTATGAGTCTATGAATCTATGACTCTTCCTATAAAAATGTCCTTAGCTTGCAGGTAGGGTTCTAGAGTAATGTGGTTGCAAGTGCAAAAAAGCAATTATATTTGTATGCTGGAATTAGAAGAAATTAAATCCTTCAAAGTACATGGGAGAAATGACCATTTAGTTTGCTTCATGTACATAATTTCTAAATAAAGTTTTTTTTATTTTTGGGTGGGGGGGGCTCTTCTTGACTGCAAACCAAAAAAAATTTCGTCCACATAAATAACAAAGTCAAAGTAAACGTTATTGACATTTAGGACTACACAAGTGCAGCCTAAATGGAATTCTGAGTAGCAACGCACCAGAGAGTACATAGGAAGCAAGGAGAACAAGAACAGTGTAATATTTCAATTTAAAAAAGATATTCAATAAAAGACCCCAAAGGATTAATAAACCAATAACAGCAAAAGCATACAAGCCCCCAAGACAGTCATAAGAATACTGTACATAGCAGCATGACAGAGTAGGATTGCACATGTTAAGATCATCCTCCTTTGTTCATCTGCATCAGACAAACACCAGGCAATTGCACATGAATGTTGTATCTTTCGGCTTTTCTCGGTTAGGGGTCGCCACAGCGGAACTCCGGTCCGCTAATGATTGGCAGTAGATTTTTACGTACCGAATTGCCAGGCCTGACACACAGCCTTCAACGAAGGTACACCCATTCACGCAGGTCTCCACACAGAAGACGCTTTAGCTGAGAATTGAACAGGACAACGTTTTACTGTGAGGCGACAATGCTACCGCAGCACCACCACTGCAGTTAGGCAATTGCACATGAATAAGAAAATATATTGCTACATCAAAGAATAAAAAAAATATTGCACAGTTTTCAGCTGAGCTACATATTGTGAATGATTGCTGACTAAATAATCAGTGGCTGTTATCAGAGTTTATAAGTCTCAACACTGTTGGGTTGAAGCTGTTTATGTATCTGGTGGTCCTGCAGCAGATACTCTGATATCTGTTGCCTGAAGACAGTTGTGTAAACCATCCGGGTGCAGAGTGAGAGGTCACCAATTATTTTGGATGGACATTTAATGCTTGTTACTGCAAAGAGATCCTGGATTGATGATAAGTTGGTGCCCATGATTTTTTTGGGCAACTCACAACACTGTCTGAAGCTTCTTTCTTTCTGCTGTTGTACTGTTTCCAAACCACTGTGAAGCTACTGTTGAGAATGCTGTCAACTGCTTCTCTGTAGAAAGTGGTGCGAACACTAGGTGGGAGCTTTGCTTTTTTGAGCCTTCTGAGAAAGTGAAGATGTTAGTAAGCTTTTTTGATCAACTGTTCCATGTTCACAGTCCAAGAAAGATCCTCTGTAATGTGTACCCCCAAAAGCCTTGTAGATTTGACCATTTCCACCTCTTTGCCATTTATTATCAGCAGTGAGTGTGTTGTTGACCTTTTCCTGAAGTCTATAATAATTTCTTTTGTTTTATTGACATTCAGGTCAAGGTTGTTCAAGTCAATCAATAAGTAGACCTTGTCTCTGTAAGCTCTTTCATCCTCCCTTTTGACGAGGCCCACAAACATAGTATCGTCTGCAAACTTAATAATGTGATTGGTGTTGTATTTTGCAGAACAGTCATGGGTGAGAATGGTGAACAACAGAGGGCTTAGCACACAACCCTGAGGAACACCGGTGTTGAGTATTATGCATCCTGAGGTGTTGCTGCCCGCACATATTTTCTGCAGTCTGTTTGTCAAGAAGTTGAGACTCCAGTTGCACATGAGCTTGCTAACTCCAAGATGTAGAAACTTGTCAATAAGCTGCATTGGAATCACTATGTTGAATGCCAAGCTGAAGTCAATAAACAACAGCCTGACATAGTTGTTTCTTTCCTCCAGATGATCAAGGGAGAGGTGGAATGCCATTGAAATAGCATCTGCAGTGGATCTGTTAGCCCGATAAGCAAACTGTAGAGGGTCAAAGTGGATAGAAGATTTGCCAGCAGATGCCTTTTAACTAGCCTGTCAAAGCATTTCATGACATTTGAAGTTAGAAAAACTGGTCTGTAGTCATTCAGGCAGGCTAAATTAAATTTTTGGGGAGAGGTATTGGTCACCTTGAAGCAAGAGGGAACTTTACCAAGAATAAGGGAGGTGTTGAAAATATCAGTTAGAACTGAGTATAGTTTGTCTGTACCAAATTAAATATTTCAGAGGGGAAACAGAGAACTGGGAGGAAATATTAGCATGGTCAGAATCTTATTTAAAAGTGGAAATAAACTAAGCCATACAGAAATCAAAGCACACAGGGAAAAGTGACCTTTTTCCTCTTGTCTTGCCATGCCAAGACTGGCACAGGTAACAGCTTTATGGATTGTCTTCAGGGTAGAGTTATATCTATACTGCACAGGTGCTAAATTAGATTTCTGAGAACCAGATGATTTGTGAACAGTTTTAAAATATTCTTTACTTAACTGCCTGCAATCAAAGGTTGAGAAAGCAGACTATGATTGGAAGAGAGACCTGTGATAGTACCAGTGATGTTCCTTCCTTCCTTCCTCCAAAGGCAGAGGCTGAGGCAGTCTCTTAACAGTTTCTTTGATAATGAATTCTAAATTTTTCTTCTGGTGCTTGGGCTCATGTACCATTTTTTTTTTCTGAGACTCCAACAAACATGTGTATGACAATGCAAACTTTATTTTAAAAGTCACTTGAACAGACACAAGGGTCTAGGTTTACATAACTTACATGTTTATGCAAGGGCATTAGTTGGTAGTCAATATGTATGAGACTGAGTCCAAAAAGATACAAACATTTTATGATTTTAAATAGAGTTTAACAATATTATTTACTCTAGCTTGCAAAGGTCTGGGAATTCTTCAAACAGGGTATGTGATCCAGGAGGGCTAGACATATGGTTTGAGAAGCTATTAGAATGTAAAGATATCACACATGAAATGTTTACTCCCAACTTCTAGTTTATGAATAATGTGACTGGTGATATGTATATAAAAAAAAAAAAAACAAAAAAAAAACTATTACACAAGACCATGTAGATGGAAATGGATTCTTGGAAGGGATATCATAGTGGTGGACCATCAATTATGGGCCTGCTTGTGTAAATTGCATATGTGTAAATCACCAGAGGTTCTTATGACTGAGAGAGTGAGTAGACTGCAGGAAGAGGGGAATGTGAGACCAAGTCTTAAGGTAAGATCGACATTTTCTATCACTGCTTTACTGCATCATCAGAGTACCGTCTTCTTTCTATCCATCACAAATTGCAGGAACTATACATAGTTATACTTCTGAAAAGGACTGGACCCATGCTTTTCAGTTGCTAACATGGAGTAAGTTCCCCATGTGGTGGAGTTCCTTTACTTTAACTGTTTGCATCAGTGGCAATACCCCCCCCAAACTTTATTTCAGAGAAAGTTGGGAAAGGAGATGATTGGTGTTGGAAATGTGGGTTTGATGTTGCAGAGTATTTGCATATGATCTAAGATTGTGTAATTCATAGATTCATGAGGACAAAGTGATTAATTCCATTCAATGGGATGTTAGGGTTGTTTTGTTACCATCTAGAGATGTTCTTTGATTGTTAGCAATTTCACTTCTGAAGGTTTTATATATCCATTACAACTCGTTGCTGGGTAAGAGTAGTGATTGCTCTTATGTTATATTTTGTTATATTGTGTGGAAGGAGAAATGTGAAAATCCAAATACTCTACTTTTTCACAGGATGACTACATGGACTCAAAGACTGGAATAAATATTCTATTTTTATTTTTCATTTGTTAATATGTAAATTCAGTGAGAGAAGTACTGTTCTCTGTCTATTGGTGTATGTTGAATTTTAATAAAGCAATAGATGAGTTAAAAAGAAAGACTGTCAGCTCTATGATGTAGACAGATAAAACCCTAACTGCTACTCAGCTGACAGAATTCACCAGTGACCTGGGTGTTGAAAGAGCTGATGTGGGTGGGTAATAGTGAATAGCAAATGCTGGCACATCCTTGTTGGAGAGAAGGAAATGGTCATCCCAGTGCACTGCTGGTACCCACTAGAAAGAGTGGCATATGGTAGGACAGTAGCCATACTGAGATAGTAGCCATTACTGAACATGTGTTTGCATGTGCATGCTCACTGGGGGATGCATAACAGGCTGTCAGATCTGTGATCAAGCACTTTAGGAAATGTATTTGTGAAAGAGACAGTCCTTGTGGAGTTTCTGGAATTCTATAGTGTAATCTTGGCATAATTCTTAAAAATCCCTTTTGTCAGGAGTTACTATTTGCCCTGAAAGAGGAGATATTGAAAGTGGCCTCCTAGGATTATGGGGTAATTGGGAAGAAAACCTTGCTAGTTGTTTTAAAGATTTCTTATTCTGTCTACAAACACAATGGATCACAGACGTTATGTATTACCTTTTACTGGACCAACATAAGTTTTGCAATTATTCATGCTTTTGGGTTAGCTCAAGACCTTTCCCAGGAATTAAGTTACTGACATTAGATACAGTGCTTAAATATCCAAATGCATCTAGAAAGGAAAGTACATTATTACATCCTCCAAATAACTCCAGCCCATGGGTCAGGAATACAACCATCACACAGGCAGGGGTTTCCTCTGGGGTGAGTCAGAAAGCACAGAACAGGACAAGATACTGTAATGTTTCAAGGTCCTTAGTGTATTTTGAGACGGCCATATCCTCTTCTCGGGTTGAGTGGACCTAGAACATAAGCAGAAGAAGTAGCTTAAGGAGGCTTATCATGTACTCCTTTTGAGGAGGTAATCCGCCAAATCCTGAGAAGGCTGGCTAGAAATAAGCCCCACCATGAAAGAGGCATCAGGTTTGGAGTTTCTGAGCTCTTCCATCAGGGAAAATAACCTAAACTAAATCATTCTGCACAGACAGGCATATAGATAAGCCTGTGGCTCTAGCGACAATGTCAGAATAGTTAAAAACTGCATCCAGCTACTTCCATTCCTACTCTTGCAAACAGAGACAGCCTTAACCACTTCCTTGTTGAGTTGAGTGCAAGGGATTTGTCTTTTATCTGGTCCACTAGAAAGGACTAGAACTTGAAAAAGTGAGCTGAGTAGCTGAGGGATCTTCCCAATGTAGAAAAAGCACACTTCCTTACTTACCCTGTCCAGGGCTTTAGACTCATTGTCTGAAGGAAATGTAATAAAGTGCTCTGGTCTCTGGGTCATGTACGAGGTAGAAAAGATCACAGAGGCGTTGGCCCAAGGATAGCTAGTCATGGATTTACTTCATTCTGTAAAGGATTCTAAAGTATGCTCATCTGCTTTGGGGGCCAAAGGAGTTATGTCTGGGTGTTTCCAGGTTGAAAGTATGGCATCATTAATGACTCACTCTGCAGAGGAGATGAATCAAGGTCCTTCCACCCTCTTCCTATCCCCAGTATGCAGCAATTCGTACCTCAAAATCTCCAACAGTTGTGCAGTTTGCCAGTAAAGAGTGATTTGTTTAATTTAATGAAGCTTAATCGAACATTCTGTTAGTAAACATCATGCAGCGTTTTCCAGGTTTGTGGCCTGTCTCATGGAATGAAATGCTTGACAGTCTTTATTGGTCTGTGAAGGAAGGGTGATTTCTAATTTATATCAGGATTTACTCACCTGGGTGGCCACGGTGGTGCAGTGGTTAGCGTTGCCGCCTCACAGCAAGAGGTTCACTGGTTTGATTCTCAGCTGGGATGCCTTCTGTGCGGAGTCTGCATGTCCTCCCTGTGGTCGCGTGGGTTTCCTCCGGGTGCTCCGGTTTCCTCCCACATCCCAAAGACATGCAGTAGGTGGATTGGACACTCTAAATTAGCCCTAGGTGTGAGTGTGTGTACCTTCTGTGGAAGGTTGGGCGGTGGGCTGGCAACTCAATACTGTAAAACTCCACTGCCAATCATGAGCAGACAGATGATCCGCTGTGGCGACCCCTAACTGGGAAAAGCCAAAAGAAGAAGAAGATCAGGATTTACTCACCACTATGTTGACCAGAGAATTCATGAAACACAACAGTTTAAATGCCTTTTTTTATTTCTGATGCTCCCTATATTATATAGTATACTTTAGTGTTTGATATTTTCCACATTAACATATTCAGTTTTGATATCTGATGATGCCCTAGAGTGTGGATGGGTGAAAGCACTAATTTATTTTGCTGAATTAAATTGTGTTCTCGTACTACTGCTGTTCGGTGGTGTGTTTTTTTATTTTTTATATTCGTTGTTAGTTGTGATTTGCTTGGTGCAATATTTCCTTGATATCTGAGCTATTAGGTTTTAGAATAACAGTACTTTGTAGATCAGAGTTCAGCTTAACATCACCCACAAAAACATAAGGCAGTGCAGTTATTTTTAGTGAGGGTGCTGGTGGTGAAAAAAGTACCAGATGGCACTGCATAGCTGACTCTCACAAATGTTGCATTTCATAAGAAAACGGTAATGTAATGCTAACAACAGTTGTTGGGCTCATATGTTTGGGAGAAATACGACCTGTACTGTATATCATAAAGTACACTGAAGTAAATCCAAATAGGACCAAGAAAAAAGTAGAACACATATTCCTATATAATGGTAATCTGTTAATGCTGATAATCCGGTACAAAGTAGGGAGGAGCAGATGGAATAAGAGTTAAGACTGTTTGGGCCAGTGTTTGAGTGTTGATATCACAGCTGACTGCTTATGAGGAGCTGCCTTGAGGGTAGGTGGGAAAGGGTGAAACAGGGTACTTCGTCATCCTCCCCAGGGAGCTATCAAGCTGCACAAGGTTAAACACCATGAGCTGAGTTGTATTAATTTTCAAAGAAACAAGAACAGCACTTAGGTAAACCAGGCAGGATACAAAATGCAAAACAGTAGTAAAAATCCAAAACCTGGAAACGTTGAGGTAAAATGCAGTGTTTATTCCAAACAGATAAAAAATCACAAAGATTTTGGGATCACCCCTTCATCAGTGTATTCATTTTCCAGAGCAGCAAACTGCACCTTGTCCTGAACAAGGGCACACAATGAAAAGTGGTATCTTGAGAAGGCTAGAGACTTATTTTGGGTTGGCTGGACGTAGAACATGAACAGAAGTTGGGGTGCCAACATGGAATGGCACCTGTAGCCAAAAAAAAACAAAATAGACAGCAGTACTACATACAACATTTAGCAATTGAGCAGAGTAAGTAAAAGCTAGGGGAGAAAACATAAGAAAAGAGAGAGAAAAATCTCCAGCAATTGTGTTCAAAACACCCAAGTCTGCAAGGATCCTTTGGACAAAAGCACAGTAGTTAAAATAAATAGAAAATGTGTCATAGGGGGAGGTACTCTGAGCTAAACAATAACATTTGGCAAGCAAACATGATTACAAACTGAAAGATAGCTTATCTATAAGTTATCTGCTGATATCACAGCTGAAATGACTTTACTCATTCAGAATTATGTATTTAACCTGTAAGCTAACAGAGTGTGAACTTTAGAGCGCCAATAAATCTAACAGTGAAGGCGTTACAACATAATCAGCTATCACTATTAACTTTAGGTGATGGTAAACAGCAAGCTATGATGATCACTCAACAAGGAGCAGACGTTATAGCGGCTTGGCACTGACCGATGTACAAGTTATACAGCTTTTTAACTTTGTAAATTCAGCATGCACTGAAATGAATTCCATACATGTCTGTCATATAACAACTGTGAAGTTCAGAATGAGATCCAGAACCCCACTACAAAGTGACACCATAAATATTCATACACAGCCTTCTACAGTTCATTTAAATGACAGATTGCAGTTTACACATTTTAGTGTACCACAGCTTTCTTGGCCACACCACGTCATAGTAAATTTGAAGAATATTTAATACCTTGGCTGGCTAAACATAACACCCAAAACCAAAAATGAACTAGAGCTGTCTGGGGAAGGAACAGGGCCGGTGTTAGCATTTTGGGGGACCCCAACAAATGTCAAGTTGGGGGCCCCTAGACACTTCCAGTCTAAGTATCACCCTGTCACTGCCACCCCTCCAAAGCAACCTTTTAGTTCATGTCACAAACTTTTAGGAGTAGCACACACAGACAGACCTGTAGCTACAATGTTCTTACATTAAAACAGACCAATGTACCACAGTATGTTGGCCTATCTCACAAAGGGACACTTACAGTTACCGTTATTTAGTTGCAACAATCATACATTGCAACCATTCTATGTATAGGTCTGGACTTAAGTGAAATGATGCCCTAGGCCTACTGTTTCAACCTCCCACATACACACAACCTCCAGTCCTCCCTCCCGATTCCCTCATTTCTTGAGCTCCCCATACCATGCACATTACTTTTTTTCTCACATTTTTCCTTACTCTTCAGTTTTTTTCAAGAAGCCTTAACTTTCTATATTCTTTGAAGTGCATTTTAATTTTTTTTCTTTTTATACAACCTTTTCATTCAATGATGGCTTGGACAGAAATTACGATTAAGAAAAGAAATTCACAGTTGTTGTTCAGCTTTAGTTTTCTTTGCATCCTTTCTACACACCTTTCCTGACCAAAACAACATAGGAATAATTATTTAGGAAAAAACTCAAATAAGCCAAGGCCCAAGAAGCCCCGTGCACTGTGATGCATTTTAGAGCATTTTCTCAGCATTTTAATCCAATGGTGGCCTAAGCAAATATCATGAAAAAGAAAATAAATTGTCTTTTTTTTCTTTCAAGGGAGACATAAGATGTGCCCAAGACTTAATATTCAAAGCTGACAAAATAGTAGTTCACAACAAACTAACAAGCCAGTTGTTGCGGGAATACTTAGGTCTTATCTGGAAATTCTGCCTGCCTCCCTAACCTCCGACAGAAGACAGTTTCTGCCTGTATTTATAAAACTCCCTGAAAGAGAAAACCATCCATGCTGACTGGAAGCATCAGCTCTTCTTAAAATCTAAAGTTTGTACTGAGATAAGTCACTCTAGGCTTCTGATCTTTCTAGTGCTAACCTTGCTTGTGTTCATTATCACAGCCCATTCAGGTTAAAGAGCATAATCTGGAAATTAATACATTTTTTCTTCCTCATTTTTTCCCAACCAGCAGCAGCTTTCGTGGGGCCCCCACACAGTCAAGGATGATTAAGGGAGGCCCTCTGCAACCATGGGTATTTTAGGGACCCAAAGCTGGCTATGTAGTTAGTTTTAATGGGGAAAATGTCCAAAAGCAGGGTATAATTAAGCCAAGGGTTTAATGCTAGTGGCAAAATATTTAATAGACTTGAGATGCCTGTTACTTGATAAAACATTGTTACTATAACCAGAAATATCTTTGAATTTTAAAGACGATATAAATAAGAGTTATCACCCACCTGGTTTATTAAGTATAACAGATTGCTGAACTAGCTTTTATTGGTTTGGCAGACATGTTACAAAATATCAGGATAAGATAACTTGCTGTGGTTGGGGTCCCCACAGGAAATGGGGCCCCCGACAACTGCAGGGTTCACTGCTGCCTAAAGCCAGCTTTGGGAAGGAAAACAGAAATCTCTTTGCTAGTAAAGAGGCCACTGTTATCTTAACAAATGGGAAAACTGCCTTTTGAACTGGAAAATCTTTAAGGCTTTTGAAAAACTTACTTAAATAAACTAGATTTTCGTAAAGGGAGGTATGGAGGTAAAATAGCACTCTATTTAAAGAAGGTTATTAAAAAAGGTCCAGAGAGGAAGAGGAGGAGCACCACATTCTGAAGGGGCAAGGGAGCAGGTAAGGTTAGAACCTAGGTTAAGTAGCACGACTGAACCAAAGTAGTTATTAAGGGAATTAATTAGTTATTAAGGGGGAACAGCACAAAATATAATCCTCCCAGACATGGCTAAAGTTTATGACCAGAATTTAGATGTGGAAGGTGCTTTATTGCTCTAGTTTCTGTTAGAATATACATGTGAAATGTCTTCTATTGTTGTAAGTTTCTGTGCAGGTGTTAGATTGCTAAATAATGCAGTTTGTTTGCCTGGGAAAACCTAAGTGTCAAAAATGATGTAATCTGGGGAGGGACCCAGCAAACATGTTTGTTAGTAATGTTTAAATACTATTTCTCACAAGAGACTGGAAGCATTTTGATCTTGATATCCAACTTATCAGCACTCTGCCTTATGCTCACATGTAAGTTTTAGCACTGTGATTTCTTGTAGGAATAGTTAAAGCTAGTAAAGATTAATTAGGTATTTTTTTCTTTGAAATCAGACTTGTCCTACTGTATTATTTTAAGTTTCTGTGTGATCTGTGAACTCTTAGATATCTCTGTGGGGTAGTAGTTTTGTCTTGTGTTTTAATTATTTATTATTAAATATTTTTTTTAAAACCTTCTACCTGTGGCTGGTTTGTGTAGAGATAAGCTCTAGAGTACATTGCATATTGATATAGGTTATTGTAATAGGCCACACTAAAGTAAGCCTTGACTTTTAGTCATATTACCATTGGATAATAATATTGCACAGTAATAATTGGACACCCTTTTAAGGGCCTTTGAGTAGCTGATATTTATTAGCTGGTGGTGGCAGTAATTACTACAGTATAGTCTGAGTAAAGGGGCACAGCTGGAGAACCTGTGCCAGCCTTTGTCACAGGAGGGTCTGTGTGGTTGTATAACCTCTTCTCAAAGTGTGTGTGTGGTGTGTCATCTACCTGGGCAGGGACATGAAGCACTGGTTGGACAGAGAGGGTACTGGAGGTTGGCTTGCCAGCTAGGCTGAGATCTGGACCCTATAGCTGTGCTAGTGGGGAGTCTTATTGGGGACCTGGAGAGCAAGGGAGCAACCAGCCCCAGACTGACTGTGATCTCTGTGTGCACTTAAGGGAAATTGTACTTTACTGTGTGTATTAGTTATCCTTTCCTCTTCTATGAGACAACCTCCCTGGTGTTAGTGGTGAGGATTGAGGCTCCTTGATTGCTGGGCCAGGGCACGGTCATCACAGCAACCAAGTAGTGAAGTGCCAGGTGAGTGATCATCATACTCTGGTTCATCCTTGGAGATGAGGCACATGTAGGTGGAGGCCCTACCCCCTGCATACTGGCAATCTACTGTTGAGCACTACATGTTATGAGACATGGTCTAGAAGTATCCCTGCCTCCTTAAAGTGGCAGTGACATCTGCCAGGTCCTGCCTGACCCAGCTCTCCATTCTCTGCTCCAATCTCAACCAGGCATCTGCCCGCACCAGTTCATCACTCTATTCCCCTCCCCAAACACAGGCAAGCAGGCACAGGCTTGTCATTCTTCGCTTCCCTTATGGCAGCTCCATCAGATGGCTGGGACACTAACTGAACTTGGGTTACATCTGCTGTAATCAGTCTTTATCCTTCTATGCCAGCTAAGTTTGCAAAAAAAACACAGGGACAAAGAAGATAGGTGTATGATGTTAGGAATGTGGACTGTGATGGTCAAAATGTTTGTGACAAACTAAGGGCATAAACAAACTATACAACCAGCTCAGGGATACAGTAATCACTAGTATGAATATGGGTTTAAGCTGAAAAAGTGTAATATAATAGAGTTAATATAGGAATGTGAGAGAAGCAATAATGACAAAAGGCAGGGCATACAAGATGAGAAAAGGATAAGTGCAGAGGAAAATGAGGAACAGTATAAGGAGGCAAGCTGAACAACATTAAAGACAGTGAGGAGAACAAAGACACAAGCTAAAGGGGAGTTAAAAGATGAGGATGTCTTCAGGAATAAAGCAGAAAGTAGGACAGATCTGGTCAGGCTCAGCAAATATGGGAGGAAGATCAAGGAAGCCTGAAAAAAGAAGTGGAGGAACTGAATGAATACTTTGCTTCAGTTAAATAGGAAAGGAAAGGAAAAGAAAGGAAAGTAAGGAGGGCACTGGACAGATACAAAACAGTGAGGGAATAGATTAAGAGGGAACTGGCTTCCCTAGGGATAGCTAAAACACAGACATAAGATAGTCATCACCATGGCATAGAGGAATAAAGTCCTAAGTATGGCAATTAGTGCCTTGGGCATCTGCGGCACTATTGTGGCGGTTTCCATTCAGTGGAGGATGGCATTCGTCAAAAATGCTCCTTAAGGGAATGTGTGGTCCAGAGTGGGGAACAGCCCTCAGCCATTGTTGATGAGCATAAGGGTGGGAAGACAGGGAAACAAAGATAGGTCATAATTTAACCTTCTGAGGAGCAAAAACAGTTGCAAGCACATTCTCTCAGGTTGCCCTTAAAAACACATCTGACCCCAGCTCAGTCAGAGACGTGTGGGGGAGGAAGGAGGAGGCAGGTAGATCCAGTAATGGATGAGGGCACTGAGATTTTTCTTTAAAGACCCTGTGTTTCTAAAGTTGTCCTTAAGGGATTATTTGCATGTATTCGTTCCATGGACCTCTATTACAGGAGATTTAAGGTATCACACAGTGAAAACTCTAGCTTTGTATGTTTTTCTTGTAGTTTTTACTAACTGATTTGCCTTTGTGACCTTTTTACTCTTTGGTTTAGATGTTAGTTGGGATATTTTGCAGTCACCTTAATGGTTATGGACATCAGCTGTGTTTAAAGACCCTTGTTTCTAAATTATAGCCAAACAGTCTTTATGCTGTGCTGATAAGGTCATAAGTGTGCATGTCCAAAGCTAGTGTTGTTCAACTTTATTGTTCTGAATGTCTCCATAAAGATTTAATAAAAAGTATAAAGTCATGCACATTCAGAAGCCATATAACTGAAACACTTGATATCCTTAAAGGGTCATTTGCATATATCCCATGTACCTGTATTTAAGGTATCACACAGTGAAAACTGTAGCTTGGCTAGATTTTTCTTGTAGTTTTTATTAATCTGTTTGTAGAGCAACATACAAGGTAACAAATACATTATAAATCTGAGATACTGCTATGTTTTATATATATATATATATATATATATATATATATATATATATATATATATATATATATATATATATATATATATATATATGCCACAGTATGACAATATTGGAGTAATGGTGAGTTGTATAGGGGTATATATTGTAAATCTCCTAGTGAAGATATCATTGAAGCTATAAATTCTAATTAGAACATGGATTGGGATTGGGAGAGTGCATATTCCTGGAATAGATATTCTTAACACTTTATTCATGTCTTTGAACAAAGCTGGTACATAAAGATTACCCCTTCTCCCCATTTCTGCAGTAGGAACATTGATTGAATAGCCTGAAATTTTGGATCTGTCATATATGGGAATATAAGGGCAGCTATGATATTGCCATACTATGGTAAAGGTTGTTAAGCTATTATGGTGTTCCTTTATACTTCAGACACTTACAGTATCCCAATGCAAAAGTACACAGTAAAGATATTTGATGAGGATGTTCTATGCTCTTTGTAAAGTGATTAGAAGGATATAAAGATTAGTCTATATTGCCAGCCATGATCACTCTACAAGGTGAAGTGGATGGTGTATATTACTGGTCAGTATAACATCTTAGTAGAGAGGCCTGATTTACGTAATGCAGAGATGACAGTCTTATTCCAGCCGAGGTTTTAATGAATAATGAACTGGTTTGTACCTCCAGGGGTAGCTGGAGATAACAGGAACTCTTATTAGTCACATCCCATTTTTTAATATTGAATAAAGTATTCATATAGGCAGGCTTTGCAGAATATATAATAGCTTTGGATATAAAATCAACTTAATAAGGACTACTTTAAGGTCCTGAGAGATTTGCTAGGTTGTCCATTCTTTGATACTCTGTGCTAAGATATTTTCCATAACTTGCAGGTTAAGATCCTAGTTGCCTTTATGTCTAATGCTAATTGGATCTCTCTATATATATAAGGTGAGGTGGGTTAATAATGAAGCCATACTACCTTTGAAAGGAAGGCATATCAACTCCAACATGAGTTAAAAGTATAGATTTTGAGGGGTTGACCTTATATCTAGAGATCTGACACTGTTCCAAAAACACTTCCCAATATTTAGGAAGCACAGATGTAGGGTCATTTAAGAATATTAAGAGATCATCTGCAAATAAGGCAACTCCTTCTGTCATCCATTCTTTTTTTATTTCTTACACTGATTCATAGGAAGTTATTAGGCTATTGGCACTGAGGCCCTTATAAGCCTAGCCAAGAGTTTAGCCCGTGCATAGACAAATCAGCAAATCAGCACCTGATGCTCCTGTCCAGCAGGGACATGGGTGGAATGCCAGGGATGTATTTTCTGTTTCCCATCCAGTTATCCAGGTTGGGCTTAAAAAGGGCTGAAGAGGTACTCTGCTTGACGTGGAGAGGGAGTCTATTCCATAGATGGGGGAGTCTGTGGGACACAAATCTGTCCTGTCAACAAGTCCTGTTGATGTCGCAAACCAGGGTGAGGCCGCATGTGTGGGTTACTCAAGTGGAGCTTGACTTGCGGATATACAGCAGTCCCATCAAGGTGGGGTCCGAGATCACCTTGTATGCCAGACAGAGGTTACCTCTGTAGAGTCTGTATGAAACTGAGTAGAGGGGTAGGGCTTTTAGCCCATCTGTGTATGGTAGAATTTTGAGGCCGTGGTTTCTTCTGATGAGGAACCTCTGTGGTCTCTCCAGCTGCTGCATGTGCATTCCAAGGTACATGCCAAATGGGGCATTGTACTCAATAATGGGCCTTATAAGGGAAGAATACAGGAATGTTATGGCCTCCTTGTCCCTGGAGGTGGGCCATGTAGAAAGCTTTCCGTACAATGGAAGCAACATGGTGGTCAAAAGTCAGGTTGCTATCAGTCTGGGTGCCCAAATCCCTCATGACTGACTGCATGCTTAGGGCGTTGTTATTAATGTGATAATTTCTGGGGACATCACTCTCCCCAAAGGGGATGATGATGATGCATTTTTTTTGTATTCAGCTTGAGGCCATGTTTCTGGCACCATTCATTTGTTTGGGTGAGACTCTCTTACAGAATGCCCATGTCACTAGGGAAATTGATGACAGCTCCCAGCTTGCAGTCATCTGCAAACTTGGTCAGCCATAGCCCACTGGTTTTGACCTGCACCTCAGAAAAGTATATCCCAAATAACAGAGGCCCCAAGCCCAAACCCTGGAGTATGCCACTTGATACGGGTTTACTGCTTGAGGTGGCTTCCCCCTATTTTGACTATAGGAGATCTATCAGTGAGCCAGTTAGCTACCCATCTGGTAACATATGGATTAATGCCTAGTTGAGAGAGCTTATCTATTATGCCTGAGTCGGGAATAGTGTCGAAGGCTTTGGCCAGGTCAAGGTAGGCAGTGTGCACTGCCTTCCCCTCATCCATGGCTTTGGTGACTGTCTCAAAAAAGTTGACCAAATTTAACAGATATGACCTCCCCTTGACAAAGCCAAACTGTGTGGGATCAAGTGTTTGGAGGTTGACAATGTCCTTGTTAATGAGGTCCATGATAATTCGTTCCATGGCCTTGCAGATCAGGCTAGTTAGGCTGATGGGTCTGTAATTTCCCTGATCGGTGGATGCTCCACCTTTGTGTAAAGGGATGACAGTGGCTGTCCTCCACTCAGCTGGGACAAAGCTGGTACTCAGGCTCTGGTTGAATAGGGCACCTAATGGTGCTGCAAGTTCCTGCCTGAGTTCATGTAGGATGCAGCCTGATCGGGTCCCATGGAGGCTGTATTTTTTTTACTTTGAGAGAGTCGTGATGGCCTGATCCCTAGATATAAGGGGAAGAGGGCATGTACTGGGAATGTCCTGATTTACTGATGGGGGGCAGAGGGGTGACATTTTCACTGAATCTGTCAGCCAGCAAGTTTGCTATATCTACAGCATTTGTATGTGTGGTGTCCTTGACCACCAGTTCTGAACAGATCTGGGTGCTACCTTTAAGATTACGGACGTATGTGAAGAAGGCCTTATGATGGTCTCTAGTAGATGTGGCTAATTTGGACCTGATGTTTGCTTTGGAGGATTTCACTAGTGCTCTTATTTGCTTGTTTAGGCTAAGAACAGATTGCTTCCAATTGGGCACCTGGGTCTTCTTGGTCCTGGACAGCAATTTTTTTCTTTTGTTATACAGTTTATTTATTGCAGATGTCCACCAGACATGTTTACTCTTCCTTGCAGAGGATGATTTAGTCCTGTCAGGTATTCCTGATTACATGCATCTATATAAATAATCATATAGTAATTTGGTATAGTTTTGGATACTGGTGCCAGTTCCTAGAGAGGGAGAAGGGGCCATGTTTAACACATCCCTCAGGAGGCTGTAATCAGCTTTGGAAAAGTTTTTTTGTTTGACCCTAGCTGGAGGGGGGGGGTCGGAGGAGATGGTGATTTCGAATGTGACTGCTTTATGTTCTGATCTTACAAGGGAGGATGATACTGCAGAGATGCTGCAGTGGTTACTCATGTTGGTTAACACCAAATCCAAGATATTATTGCTTCTTGTGGGGGTATGGACTAACTGTTCCAAAGCATTTGCATTGACAAAACCAAGGAATCTCTGAGCATTTGTGCTCTGGCATGAGTAGTTCTTCCAGTCTATGTTTGGGTAGTTAAAGTCACCCAGGATCAGGGTAACGGGTTGAATCTTGATAGATTCAAAGAGGTCTAAATAGGCAGTTTGGGCATCTTGGGTCATATTTAGGGGCCAGTAGCTAGCTATGATTTGTATAGGGGTCTTGTCAGTGGTTAAATGCACATGGAGTGTCTCCTGTGTGTCATACTGTTTGACCAGCCTGGAGGTGTGTATGGCTTTAATATATATTGAAACTCCACCTCCTTTGGCTTTACTATCCAGAGTTTGGGGTCTGAATGTATGATAGGCTGAGTAACCAGGTATGGCTGGGGTGCTCTCTGCAGCTTTGAACCAGGTTTCTGTGACAGCGCAGATGTCAGCATTTTCCAGGGTTGAGAATGCTTGCAATGCATGCAGTTTCATGTTTAGACTCCTAGCATTTAGCAGCATGACCTTTAATTTGGGATTTGTTGAAATTTTTATGTTGGTAGTTTTAACCTCATCACTTTTTCTAAAATAGGCACTATAGGGGAGGCAAGTGCCTTTGCCAGAAGCCTGAAGCTCAAGTGAGACAGATGCAGGCCATCTCTGACAAAGTATCATGGTCTGTTGATCATATCCTCCCAATCTGTCAGGTACGGGATCCCCCTGGAATGACACCAGAAACTAATTGTTAAAGTCAATAATTTTCTGTTTGTATTGAGGCATCATTACGGGTGAGGGTAGAATGCTGCTTAAGGGTAGGGACATACCTGCCTGAGACACATATTCAGTGAGTTCAATCATGTCTTTTTTCATATAGTCCAGGGAGCTACATCTCAAGTCATTCACACCAACATGGACTATGACAGAGTCATAACAGTACCTGTTGTTGAGAGACCTGAGTGCGTGTATGATATGGCGAGATTCTAGCCCCTGACAGACAACTAACCGTGACTTTTTCCTTATCCAGCCTGGTGAGAGGCACATCTGTGTGTCTCACAATGAAGTCACCTATGACTAATATGTTGAGTTTATGGTTGAGTCTTAGTGGTTGTGAGACACAGGTGTGTGAGCTATGAATGGTATGTGGTGTGGAGGGCTTTGGAGATTGCGTGTGTTTTTGCCTCGGAGGTGTTTGCCTTAGAGGTCTCCTTTGTTTGGGTATGTTTTTGTTGAGGACCACCACATATGTGGGTGTGTGTTCTGTAGGTGTGGGTGGTGTTGGAGGTGTACTGATTGTGTTGACAACCTTCTCATCACCAGATATACTGGCTTGTGAGGTTGAGAGCATGGACTCTAGGTTCCTAATGTAATTGAATCTCTCTCAAATTGTGTTCCTAGGTGGTAGTAATAGGGTGGTTGTCTGTGTACATAAGGCAGTTGCTACACTGTTTCAGGATGCTGAGATCAACAGACTGGCAAGATAAACTGTAGGAAATTGTCCATCCACATATTTTTCAAAATCTGAGAGAGAAGGCCTGGGAGAGCTAAGGGGTTAGACTAAAGCCCAAGTGCTTAAACCAAAGCTAAGAGGCTTAGAATAACACGTACAATTTAAACAGGCTATAAACAAGCTGTAACAAATGCAAGGGAAAAGACACAATTGAACACTTTAGAGAACAAGCCGCAGCAAGTAGCAGAAAAAGCAAGATGAAGTAATGGAGCAGGAAAGACAAATACAGTAAAAGAAGCTGAATAAAGTTTTTTTTTGTTAATAAAGTGGAAAAGGAGAGAGGAGGAACAGAAGAAAATTCAAGGTTAAGGAACTAAGGGGTTTGACCTTCCCAAATGATCTACGTATTAGATAGAATGAGCTAATGAGATGGGACTGGGAGGAGTATCCCTTATCAAATTTACAGTAGGAGAGGGCAACAGCAAAAGCCACAAACTATAAGAACACAACAGCAACTGGGTGGAAGGCTGGGAGAAAACAAAAATTCAACCACAGATCAAAAATATATAAATGGAGAGACAGAAAAGTAAATAATTCAGTCAAACAAATAAAGAAAAACAGTGCAGTAAACTAGTGCAGAACTGTTACACAAGTAAACAAAAAACAATGCAGTACTGATAAGAAAATAAATGATGGCTCTACTGGTAGATACACCCTTAGAGATATATAATGTGTGTGTATATGTACATATATGTATATGTGTGTATATGTACATACATATATATATATATATATATATATATATATATATATATGTGTGTGTGTGTGTGTGTGTATATAGGTTTACTATCAAATGGGTGATCGGACTTTGTGTGATTCACAGCAGTCAGAATCGCCTCATTCGATAGTACTGAATGAACAAACGTAGAAATGTAGAAATATACAACAGCGAATGCACTATAGCATTTGCTGTTGTGACTTTCTACATTTCAATGCAGATCGCACTATAGTGGGGATCAGGAAATGTACCTTTTCCGTCACTGTAGTGCGATCTCGGAGTTTGTGTATATATATATATATATATATATATATGAAAAGTAGCAGGGGGTGTGGAGGGTGCAGGGGGGCTTGCCCTCCTGCAAAAACGTTCTTTGCTGTTAGTTGCTCAGTACTTACAGTTGCGGAAGTGTGGTGAATGTTTGAATTGTGTCGAATTCGAACATTCACCACTTCTGCATTCAACATATTTGTCAGTCGCTGTTATTGTTTTCATTTCTATGGTTCATAGAAACAATAATTTGCACAAAGTGCAATAACTGTAATGATAGTAAACCTAAACCTATATATATATATATATATATATATATATATATATATATATATATATATATATATATATATATCTAATGTGTGTGTGTGTGTGTATACGTTTTCAAATGCTGCTGTGCTCCTGAACCTAGTCGGCCTCTGAAAAACAGGGTATGCAATTTGTTGTTGGTCTACATGACTATTTTTGTAAATATCTCTTAGCGACTGCTAGAGGAGACTATATTTTTGTAAATATCTTTTAGCGACTGCATGTTGTTGATCTACATGACTATTTTTGTAAATATCTCTTAGCGACTGCTAGAGGAGATCATATTTTTGTAAATATCTTTTAGCGTCTGCTAGAGGAGACTATATTAGTGATTATCTGCTAGAGTATTTGATTTCAAACATCGGAAAAGCAGTAAACTTGTATACCACATGTGGTTTTTCTCCAGGCAGCAGCGTGTCATAAGAACACTAATGCTGATACCTATGTAAAGCGTCAAGTTCACTGGGAAACGAAAACTCATTTGTCTACTTCAGCTTGCATATTAATAGCAACTGAGTACATTTTCCTGTGAATATCTTATTGACTAGTCGCTAGAGTCTGTATGTCTTAAAACTGGCTTAACTGTTATAAGGGCATGTTTGAACAAGGAAGTATACCTAAAATGCTTATTTCAATAACGCTCAGCAGTTGCTGTCTGCATAATTAGGTTACTGTGTTTATCGCTAACTGTGGGCTAAGATTAATTGACTATATGACTGTGAAAAATGTTGTTGAACCTAGGTTTCATTGTGTTTAACAAACTTTTCTGCCGACATGCCTAAAGTTGCATAGCTGCACTACTGAATTAAGTATGACACAGTTAATATGTCCTAGCTGTTATTGAGCAAACTACTAAAACAAGCTCTGTTGATATAATAACTTGTAACCTGATTGCTATTTGACTGGATGATAAATTTAAACTGTATCAATGTGATGATAGCCCTATTAAATAAACTGTGTTACTGCATTGTATCTCCACTCAGATACTGTCCAGTACTTCCGTACTTGGCTACAAACTAGAAATCCTACTTTAAGGGAAGGTTGCCTCACCTGGTGCGAACGCACAGACAAGGTCAACTCCATAGTTCCACTACCACCAAAAAGCTCGACCAAGGTTAATACGTCCTGTATTTAAGCATAAATAAACCCTTATTTATTTCAGTTAAAGCCAAATACTGGGTTCACTAACACAGCAGTAAACCCCTTAGTTACCAAATAAATCCACTCCCTTGTATAATACCAGCAGAAATTGTAGCCTGCACTTCATTAAAGTTTACTCACTCTATTCACAGGCCCTGGAAAGTCCGAGGCAGGTTTAGCCCCACTCCGCTTCGCTCGGGCTCGCTACGCACCCCACCCTGCCCCCTTATCCCACCCGCCCCATTACCTCCACATTTATAGCTACCAAGCCACACCCCCACTTCCTTTCCAACCTACATAACTTCCTCTCTATCATTTCCCTCCCCCTCCCACCACTTTAAAGATTAACCACTACCACTCCTCCAAAGTATTTCACCCCCATCCTTAGACAAAAAATACCATTCCATACACCATGTCAAAGCCAAATTGTAAAATCCTCCCCCTCATCCTACCACTCATAATTCTACCATACTTCCTAACTAGCTATGAACATCTACCATTTTTAGGTTTTCACTATCCAAAACATCAAACCAGTACCCCCCCACCTCCACCTATTGCTGAATTTTCCCCATACTATACAACCCCAAAAACTACAAATTCCAACAACCTGTTTCTTAATAAATCGTACCAAACAACCCCAAAATCCAAATATGGTCTAAAACTACTAATTAAAGTCCTAAGACTACTAGCTTATCTAAGAAAAAACATAACCAAAGATGGAGACATCCATCCTAATCCAGGCCCAACCTCAACTCCAGACTCTACTAGCCCTCCACTCTCCCACAGACTGGTTAACTCCCTTCTAATTTGCCACTTAAACATAAGAAGCCTAAACAACAAGGTACATAACCTGCATGCTGTGCTAGCAACCTACCTCCCTGACATAATGTGTCTATCAGAAACCTGGCTTAGGCCATCAACCAAAGATAATGAGATCTTGCCACCCGGATTCAATATACCTAGGGTTGATCGCATAAAGAAAAGGGGAGGTGGGATAGCTGTCTTATACAATAGCACATTTAACATCATAACTAATCCCAAACAACCACCCCAGGTCTCCAATGCTGAAATACTAGCTCTAAAACTTCAACTAAACAATCAAAAAAGCATAAATCTAATTGTGATCTACATCCCCCCTGGGAATAATTCAGAAACATTAGAGATCATTCTAAATTGGATAGCTAACAACTACCCTCAAGAAACTATTGTCCTGGGCAATGTTAATACTGACTGGAACCAATGTTCCACACAGTCCAACCCCATTTTTATAAACCTCCATGGATTCTCTCAGATCATATCCTCTACCACCAGACTAGGAAATTCTAACCAAAAAGAGAGTATACTTGACTGGATACTCACCAACAGACACCCCCATAACTATATGTCTGGGACTCTCCCCAATGATCTTAGTGATCACCTGATCACATACATTATGAAAGACAAAACCATCTGCGCTAGTCTGCCTATCTATAGGTCCATCAGAACCAAGAAAAACTTTGACCCAACAAAATTTCACATGGAACTCAAATCCTGTAACTGGTCTAAGCTAAAGTACCTTCCCCTTGATGAGGCAGTGTCATTCTTTAATAACACATTCCTTACCATACTTGACTCTCATGCTCCAAAACGGTCACCCAGAATTAAAACTCAACTAGCACCCTGGCTAACAACAGAATCCAAATCTAAAATAACAATTAGAGATAAAGCATGGGAGAAATGGCGTACTACCAAGTTACCCCTAGATCGCATTAAATTCCAACAACTAAGAAATGAGACTAAAAAAGCCATCACACTAGACAAGAAAAACTACTTTTACCATCTGCAACATAAACACCAAAATAACCCTCAAAAGTTCTGGGCAGGCTTAAATAAACTTCTCCAACCAGGCAAATCCACCACTCCTACCCCAGGAACATTATCTGACAAGAGCCAAGAAGAAGTAGCAAATACCTTTAATACTTTCTTCACTGAAACCATTCAGTCCTTAGCTAACCAACTATCTCCTCCCTCCACATCAAAAAATGCTACACCCAATTTGCTACTCTCTTTTGACCTCCAACCTGTGTCCACATCCTTTATCAGATCCCTACTGAAAAAGCTAAAGCCAACCACCCTTTCTGCTGATCTTCTCCCAGCCGAATATCTTAAAATAGCTGCAGATGTCATAGCCTACCCTATCTCGATCTTAATTAACAGAACCATAACCGAGGCCACAATCCCCTCAATATGGAAAGTATCCTACGTTATACCATTCCATAAAGGTGGTACATCCACAGAACTATCAAACTACAGACCAATAGCCATACTATCACCACTTGCCAAAATTATGGAAAAGTGTGTGCACAACCAACTAATGTTCTATCTCACCCAGAACAAACTACTAACAGACTCTCAACATGGATTTAGACCCCATCACAGTACAACCCCCTGCCCTCCTCTCTTTTACCGAAAAAATAAACCTTAACCGGAATAACAAAAAAATATCCTCTGCTCTCTTCCTGGACCTGTCGAAAGCCTTCGACATGGTAAACCACCAGCTACTTCTCCACACACTGGAAACCCTGCATCTAGATAATCCAGCTCTTGACTGGTTTCAAGCCTACCTCACTGGCAGACAACAAGCAGTACTGTGGCAGAACAAGCTCTCTTGCATGCTACCAAATACCATAGGAGTTCCTCAAGGCTCCATATTAGGACCTCTTCTCTTTTCAGTCTTTATAAATGACCTCCAAACAGTCATCCCTGAAGCCACCTGTATTCAGTATGCCGATGACTCAACTCTAATATGTTCCAATGCCTCTCTAGAAAACTTACTAACTACAACCCAGCACAGTTTTACAACAGTCGAAAACTGGCTCGCCAACCATCACCTGATCTTAAATCCAAATAAAACCAAACTACTTCTCTTCTACCCAACTAATAAATCACCTACCGAACACTTTACTATACAATCCAATAATGGGACCATTATCTTCCCTGACACCTATGCAAAGCTACTAGGAGTAAACATTGACAATAAACTCAGATTTGATATGCATATCAACCAAACCATTAAGTCAGTAAACAAGAAACTTGGGTCCTTATACAGGATAAAAACCTTCCTTACTCCAACTGCCAGGGCAGCCACTGCCCGCTCACACCTTCTCTCTACCCTACTATATGCCTCTCCTGTGCTTACTAACCTTAGCAAATCTGACCTAAACAAACTCTCATCTTGTTATAATCATATTGCCAGATTTGTAACTGGCTTGCCCTACAGAACACACCATTGTATTAACCTGAAAAAACTTGGCTGGCTAGAACTCCCAATTCTTCTCCAGCAGTACCAACTCATAGAGGCATTTAAAATCCTTAAACAACCTGAGAACACCCCTGCTCTAAAAAATTTAATAACTCCTTACACTAATCTAAGTTGCCTTCACTCAGCAAATAGACTCCTTGTCCAAACAACTAAATCTTACAACCTAGGAGGTGACGCACTGTTTGCCAATACCACTGGAAAAATATGGAACTCCCTCCCCAACAACCTCATGCTTATAACTTCACTAGTTCAATTCAAAAAGAGTCTAAAACTCCACTATAAGTCACATTAGCTTTGTCCTTGCACAAACCCAGACTAGCTCTTTGCCGTAAACCAAGCCCATACTAGTTCTTAGTATTATCCAAACCCAAAAAGAACAACCTGGCGAGGGGATATCTAATCCCAAAAGAACAATGTATGTTAGCCAAACTCTAAGCTATAATTTGTCCTAACGACTTTGCTAGCATGTTATTAATGTATAGTATAATGAACTGTAGTATTCTGCATTTGATAGAGCATGGTAGTTTTATAATAGTATGTAAATTGCTTTTTTTTTCTTTCTTCCTTCTTCATTTTTGTTCATCTTAAACTCTATTTTTGTAACTATTTGTCATTGTAACTCTGTTGGAGCTTTTCTCCCCGGGCCTCCGCTGAAAATGGACATGTATCCAGTCAACAAATGTAAAATAATAAAAAAATAAAATAAAATAATATATATATATATATATATATATATATATATATATATATATATATGGATCTACTTCTAATAATCGAAAGATCACTTACCCAAACACAACTTTACCAAGATGGCAACATAAAACTGTTACTTCACTGAACAATCACACACTACCAAATTTTTTAACAGGCTAAGTATGCACTTGGTCAACATGGAAAGATGAAACACACTGCAGTATGTCAAACCCACCAATGTTGGGGGATACGCACCCCACATCCTCCCTAATTATACCAACTGCATGATCCCACTTCAGTGGGGAAAAGGGCAAATTCATCATGTTGGCCAAGTATATATATTGATTTAGATAAGTATGGGCCTAGTCAGACCATGGCTGCTGATTGTTAATATGTTGCCAAGACAGCTACTATGAAAGAAGGTGGAAAACCATATAGTTTTAATAAGTGAAACAAGTACGACCATTTAACATTGTCGAATGCTTTCTCCACATTTATGGGTAATATAGTAAAGGGTAAGTGGGAGGTATACCCCTTTTCCAGCCTTAGTGCAGCTCTTAGAATATATAAGCGAAGATGCTTAACCCTTGACAAAGTCCACCTGATCTGCGTGTATGAGGGAAGGAATGATGGCAGAAACCTCATTCAAATAAAGTCAAGATGTTTTTTCACTGAAAAAAAAAAGTAAAAGCCCCAAGTAAGCATAAGCACCCTAAGCAGTAGAAAATCTGCAGCATGATGCTGAGGGACCATTAGTACTGTGTAAGTGAGAAATGACAAGTGGAGGCCAGTGCTGGATTTTAATGGAAGCGTGCCTTTGAAAACTTGACAAGAAAAAGAAAGGGTGGATAAATCTAGATGCCGTGGTTTATTATTATAGTGGTTCTCCCAAAAAAAGGCTCTTCTTAATAGCTACAATGGTTGAGTTCATTCTCTGTACCACTCATTATCTGGCATTTTTTACTTTGTAAAAATTACTGATCCTAGAGATGGATACCAACTTATGATGACACACAACTACAGAACTTTACCTGCCGCCACTCTCACCTTCCTTTAAAACCATCAATGAAGCAGCAACACACCCAGCTGTTAATAAATATTATACAAGTGTGTACTTGCTTGATTTATAGGTAACTTCAGCAGTCAAGACAGGCTAAATGCAGGGGAACATAGGTATTCATGACCAATCATACAGAATTCTCTTTGTAGAGCAACTATTGCTATAAAAATATGTCTTGTTACATCAACATCAAGAATGCCTCCTCTTAATTGGTTTGGCTGGGCTGCATTCAAAGCAGTAAACTAACTGAAAGGAGCTAGTGAATCACACCAGGACATGCAACAAAGCTGTGTACTGTGGGACCTCTAACTAGAAGGTCTGACACCGAAGCTTTTCTGAGCAGGAAAGTTGCCTGAGAAGGGACACTGTGGGCATAAAGAAACTGCAGCTGAACAAACACATGAAAGAGGTGCAAATCAAACTGCAGCACAGTCCAGTAGTTTGAAGTCCAATGGCATAAATAGGCCATTTTCTCTCCCACAAACAAAGACAAAAATAAATAATTCTTTTCACTCTCAAGATAACAGGAGATGAACCACCATCTATCTCAATCTGTATAAACTGCACTTCGTAAGGACACAACCTGTGAAGACTGCAGTGCCCTTGATTGAGGGGGCATAATTTCTGCTCCAGGTTCCTAACCCTAGTTATGAATGGGGAAAAGAAAGACTTTCAGCTAGCAAAAGACCTCAAATGAGGGGGGACAAGGAAGGAGAAAAAAAGCACCCCCCCACAGATAAAGGGACAGGAGCACCTCTATTAAGACAGCTTAAGATGTTTGGACACCCGGAAGAGCTGGAAGCTTTTATAAGTACTATCGTTGTCAGATTAACTCCTGTACCAGAGGCGAGTCAGGCAAAACTGTGTCAATTAGGAAACTCAAGACCCCAAAGGAGTAGGTTTTGCCAAACCAGTGTTGCCATCCTCTTCCCCACAAAGAACTAAAGCCAAGAAAGCTCCAACTTCTCTGCAGATATGAGACCCAGTAACAGACATCCAGAACACTCTGGGTATCCATAACAACCAAAGAGGTAACTGATACCACTCAGTCCACAAACTAAACTGTACTCATGCAGACATAAGAGTGATATTCTCAGCAGATCCCAAATCCACTAGCAGGACCCTACCAGAAGTCAGCGGACTTTGGAAAACAAAGATACTATCCAAGATGCAAGGATGCTGAGGAAGTAGAACAAACTTGGCCAGGTACCAAATAGACTCCTACAGTTCCCTAAAGGCAGGAACAATTGATGGCTCCATCCCTTCCTCCAGGAACTGACATCAGTATAACTACCTCCTTCAAGTGAACCAAGATGCAGAAGTGTTAGGAACTATACCTTTCCAAGCAAGGACATGACATATCCTAAATTTCACTCTGCTGATCCACCATCTCAACAGAAAGCAGCAAGAGTTATTATCTCCGAACAATGGAAGCAATGATCCCAGAATGCCCCATGCTGAGAACTAACACTAACCAAGTCTCAAATGCCAGCCTCACAAGGGGAAAGGAGAATCATCCCTGACAACCACAGTACCAGGTTCTCATCCTATTACCTGAGAATGGGTACAGAAACCCAACCCAGAAGGCAACATCTCCTAGAACAGGAGAGAAGTTTCTAAATATAGGGGAGAAAGAGGCCACCCATCCAGTATTCTGAGAAGAGGAGGTTCCAACAAACCAAACTCTGCTCTTTAGAGAAGCAGATCCAAGAGCCACAGGCCTCTAGACCTCAGGGCAACTCAAGTGAGTCATTTTCCTTTACCTTGCAAACCGCCCCTGAGGATGGAACTTCAAGGCCTAGAGGACCACTGCAAAACACCAGTCTAGTATCCTTCACTGCACAAAAGGACAATTTGCTCCAATTCATCCTTAAGTGCCTTAGTCATCCTGTAACACCCTGTAGTCCAGAATTTGAGTCACTCAGCCTGGATTTGCATGCTGTATGACTGTCAAAGTCATTTAAGCATTAATGCTTCTGGGCAACTGAGAAATTGGACTAGACCCCCCCCCCAGTAGTCACCTGGAGCACATACCTAGTAACTACCTGTGAACCTATGGACACAGGGTATTAAGGCATCCTCAGGGAGAAGGAACCAGCAGCAAGCAGTTCAGGGTCAAGGAGCCAGTCTTTTTCCTTACCCAAGCAGATGTACTAGTGTGAGTCTGTCTTCCTCTGGGATTGGTAATTAACTAAGGAAGGATGTTAGCCTAAAGTAGATGGACAACTGGCCCAGAATCCCAAATGGAACCATCACAAAAGAAGGCACTAACAAAAGACATTTGTAGGTGAATGCAGGGGGATTCATTAGAAATCACACCACTTGAATTTCAGGCCCAGCAATGCATAAGCCGACACTCAACAGAGACCACAGGAGAGAGTTTTCGCCTTCCAAAAGTCCAGGGCCAGAACCAGGGCTATAAGGAATATGAAACCAAGGATCCTAAATCACCCCCTTAAAGAGCCACATGGGAACATAACCTACTGAACCCCCTCCATTAATAGGGAAGGCTCAATGTTCCAAGGACCATAACACAGACTCAGGGGATAAGGGGGAAGGATGAACAGTGTCTCCCCCAAAGAAATGTAGCAGAATCCGTTATCCCCCAAAAATGCAAATAAGTCTAACCTTGCTCCAAGACTGCCTTCATGGGCCATAAATAAGAAGGGAAGAGCAGTCTCAACAGAAGGAGGTCAGCAACTGACGAAGAAATCTGCACCCTTCTGTCAGGCCCACAAGTGAAACCCTAAAGAACTGCCCCATTCTGCACCCCAGAAATCACAGCAGGGGACCAGGGATCTTTACAAGTGTTCAGCTAAACCAGGGATGGGGAGTAATAGACAACTCTGCCCCTGTGTTTGATGTCTATGGGAGCACATCCTTTGACAGGGTGAGCAATACCTCAACAAATTGGGTAGACCAAGGCAGGAAAGTAGTAGGGTCTGCAACCCCCTTCCCAGAAATAACATTGTTGCCAAGTTGAGCATCAAGGAGGGATCTGCACAGGTCATCCACTAAGGTGGGTGATCACACTCACCTGATGCAATTATATGCGTGTCTGCTGCCCTAGCCAGGCCATCCACAGCAAAAAAAAAAAAAGGATGAGGTGAAGCTAAATCAACATGGGAGTGTCCAGCTGGATGGAGAGCGATTCCTGATTCCAAACTCAGTATCTCTCAACTGTACAGATTTTTGCAGAATGTCCAGATTTTTGCTAATATTTTTGGTCTGTTCCTCATAAAATTGTGGTTTTCTGGAAAAATCATTGGTAAATGATTGAGGGTTGAAGTCTTATAATAATGGCAGACATTTGAGTTTCAGCCTTCATACTCTTTAGAAAATTCATGCTAATGCAAAACCTTCTATTCTATCAGTTTTCTAAGTTTGTAGGAGCAATATTTAAAAAGTGCCCCTATTTTTAGTCCTTTGTCCCCCTATTATGACCTTGTCCAGAATTCTTGCTCTTAGAGGTTGAGAGGTATGAAGATCTAAACAGCAATAAAGGCAATGCCTGCCAAATGGACCTGGAACCTAAAGAAGTGAGAAGCATAGCTTAGACATTTTATCCACAACATGATAGGAGAACGATAAATACAAATTGTTTCAAGGTTGATGCTTCTGGTTTGCAGGAAAGCACACAAAACAACTGATAGCTAAACAATCCTGTCACCCCAGTTCCATTCACAGACCATCTAGTTTATCAGCTGGGAAGTCAACTGGCATGAACTGAAGGATTCTTGAATAGCCTATAAGACCACAGAGAAGTTAAAATTGGAGGACATGACAAGGTCTCACTCCAATGTGGTGGTTGACAGTATGCATTGTAACACAGTTGTTGTCTCTTGTCTCCAGGAAAGGCACACAGAATAATGGATTCATGCAATTAAACAACGTATTTATTCAAATGTGTTAATCGAGAAAGGAATAAATACAGGCAGTGGTGGTTTGACTTGATTAAATGCATGCGATTAAGTCTTTTGAGTATGTGTCCAACCCACAAAGAGTTCTTCTGGTATGTTTCAGTAAAAAGAAATGGAAAACATTGCACACAGTCACTAAAACAATTTCTTTTAACACTTTGCAAACAAGAATAAACTCACACATATGTTCAGAACTTTTGAGCATTTGTAGATGTATTTTCTTTCCTTCTGATGAGAAGAAACATTTCCCACCAAGGCAGTATCAACCTTTCCTGCCTACAGAAAAAGAATAAGTAGTCCAATCTACAGTTTAGGACTGTTCAAACTCTTACTCTGTCTTCTCTTGTTTTAAATTTCATTAAGGCAGACACGTCTTCTATTTCCCAAATTTTACAAAACAGAATGGCGTCTATTTTTCAAGTTGCACTAAGGCAACAGCCTACACTTTCTTCCTACTTAAACTGGAATCAGTCTCAAGGCATTTTAGTTTTGCTACGGCAGATAAACAGTGTCTTTGGACAAGCCCTTCTTTCCTGGTAAACTTGGCCTCTAAAAATTATCATAAAGTGAATACAGCAAGGAACTTCTTCCCACTGCTTAACCCTCACTCATTGAATTTTCTACAGCTTGCATCCACTCTACACACTTAGTTTACGACTGTGTGTGTGATTACTACAGTCTCTTTTTAGAGTAGCTAGCTACCTTTTCCAAGTTCAACCTTTCAGGGACAAAACTGGCAAAGCTTAACTCAAACTCAGCTAGCCTATTGCAATATGTGCATGTATGTCTGTTTTATACTGCAGTTTGTTGGGTAGCATGCATTATGTTAAGCTGACCATTTTAAATTATCAGCAGCTCTTCACTGAACTAAAGCTTAAGTGTGATGCTATCATTGTTGTACATGTTAAAAAATCACGCAAGGAGAAGTCTCTTTTATGCTGATGATATTCGACTCTATCTTTCCTTCAGTCAGAAGTTATGACAGATGACTTTTCAAGATTGCTTGGAGTTGATCCTTTAATGGATGAATGTGAGTAGGCTAAGACAAAGGGGATACTTGTGCATTTCACTATTCATGTGTCTCATTTTCTGCTGCATTCACCACTCATTTATAGCAAGAGAATGACATTTGTTTCTAAGGTCCATGATTTTGTTGTGATTCTTGATGGCACAGTGACACTGAATGGCCATGTGACAGGTGTCATCAACAGTTTTACTATCACCTAAAGAACGAGTTCTCCTGTTTGAATTTTGGTTAGATTTTGTTTTTATCATCATTTTTCTGGGAGCTTTGTTGCCGACTGCCAGATCTCCCCTGTTCCACATAGATTATTCTCAGGCAGAATGGTAGGTCAGTTGGGATTCCAGGTAGGATGTTTACCTGACCTCAGTTTAAGCAGTAAGAAAGTGTAGACTGTTTCTGGATTGGCTGTCTTGCTTCAGCTGTGTCAGCTGCTATTGCTTGCAACTTTGAGGTGGTTACTTTATATTGCCATCAGATATCTCTAGCTCTTAATTTTTGTTGGGAAAGTGGCAATAGTGGATCCAGACTTGTTGTGGGGTTTAGTTATTGGCAGTTTGTCCTGGTGCCTAATTATAAATTTTATTTGACTATGCCCTTTTTTGGAATTCTTGTGTTATTTTGGCCAGGAGGTCATTATTTTTACAGCAGTAGTGATGTGACTGTGTAAAGACTCATACTGTGACCTGATTTCTACCTACTGTGTTCTGAAACTCTCCCTGTTATTTAAGACTTTAAATTATATCAGGTCCATGAAAGCTGGTTCTTAGAGAACCTGACAAACCCATGCCAACTGATTATGCTGTGTTTAGATAACTTATACTGCCAGTTTTGCTTGGATCAAACAATTTGTATTTTCTTTTGCCTTCTGTTTTAGTCATGTAGCAGGGAAGCATCATGATCTTGTTCCCACTATTCCATTTTTTTTATTATTGATGCTCTGGGATTTGGGAATCTCATTGTCATAAAACAAATTTTCTTAGTAGAGACAAGCTAGAGTAACTACCTGGTTTCTTTTCAATTGACAGAGATATCATATTACCAGGGTGTCAGTTTGTGATTCTCCTATGACAGAGATATCCTGCTGGTTCTATGTCCATTTCACTTCATAGTCCTGGCTCTAATGTTTTCCCTTAAATGTAGGAGACTGGTTATTATGAGGAGCCATTGGGCTGAAGCAAGAAGGGGCTCATTTCTCACCCAGCCTGATCTAGAATGCTATTTTGGGATTAGGATTACATGGCACTTTTATAGAGTGAAGCACCATTGGGATAGGGCTTCACCTAGCTTAGGGGCCATACCCTGTAAGTTGAATTTCAATCTTTAACTGACAAACAGGGTTTGGCCCCTGACAGTCTCAATAGGACTTGCTTTTTAATGCCAGGTTGACATATAATAAGTCAGGCCTTGAATATGATCTGCTTTATGAGACAGACTTGTCATTCACTACACATACCTGGATGGATGAGAGCTTCATTTGCCATCTTGAAGCATCTCTTCAAGACCTCTGGGTCTCCAGAAAATTCACTGTACTAAGTAGCTAATACTGGGGGGGGGGGGGGTCTGTCTCAGCTGCTTTGGAGTAGACTGTAGTGGAATGTGTAACTACTTTAATTATGCCCTCAGTGCAGGAATAAATTACAGATTCCTCCTGGTTCATCTTCCACTAAGTTACCATCGTGGCTTTTCTACAAGAATATACCAGTTCTTTCCTCAGTTCACTGTATGAGTCCCCTGGATGGTTGACCTTTGGCAACTTTATGTACGAGTCTATGACAAGACCAACATACTTTCCAAGGAGGTTCTCTCTCTTTTAGAAAGCTTCAACTCCAGTCAGGTATGTACCACTGCTGTTTACAAATATGGTCACTCACTTGCCTTCATTTTCCAGCTTGGTCTTGAAATTAGACAACTGCGGGTGGGACCTGTTTCCTGATCAGATCAGTACCTGGTACACTTCATTATCTGTTTCTTTCTGTCATACCCCCCCACCCAGTGTGGAGCAGTTCTGTTGTTGCAACTTATGCGTTGTAAATATGCAAACTATGTGCCGATCACTGGATCATCTTACCTTGGGTCAGTACATATGATCCAGACTCACTAGTGGCGGTACATAATATGGCCATAGCTGTTGCTCAAGTTTTGTGTGATGTGAACCACAGTATTACCATGAGGTATGATCATTGCTCACACAGAGTGACAGGGGTTGAAATGCACATAGTACAGGATTTGCCTGCTTGAGGATAAGCTGAGTCTGCTCTTGTGCTTTGTATGCATATTAAAGATTTCATATAACAATGCATCTGTTGTGAGCAGTGAGATTTCTATTGCATCTGATCATCTATTTGTACTCTTTTAAGTGATATGCAGGCCTCTACAATCTAGATCCTGTCTATCTAAAGGCGTTGTTGAGACCTACACCCCCCCCCCCCCAAAACATCAAATTTTTGAGGTGAGGGGCTGCTTGGTATTCCATCCACTCCAGTGAAACCTGCTACCTGATTCAATTGAATGATTCTGAACACTGTTTCAGGAGATCTTTAAAATATCATCTATTTAGGTGAGTTTATATGCTTAGAATTGTTAATTTTAAAATGTATTTATTTGTAATTTCATATTTATAATCCTGGAGTATTGGTTTATTTGTACTTCTTTCTATTATCGTAAACTTTATACTAATTTTATATGCATAATGTTTACAATTTTAAGTATTTAAATTCTTTTAACCCTTGGCCAAATCCAGACATGGATGCCATCATTAGACCTTGCCAAAGTGTTACCTGCCCTGGTATCTTGCTTGGACTATTGGAATACTGTACATTTCTACACATTTGGCTTTCAGATGAGCACCTGGCACAATTGCAGTTTGCACAGAATTCTGTAGCAAGGTAGATGAGAGGGACTTCTCATCATGTGACATCATTTCCTTACTGCCAGACCTACACTGGCTACCAGCCACTGCTAAGTCTGCTTTAAAGATCCATCTTCTCACCTTCTGAGTCCTACACAACCTGGGTTCTGTTTGTGTGAAAGAAAGTACAGCTGTGTACACTTAACATAAATGTAGATGTTTGAGTGTATTCACTGTTGCAGTCCTGACTGTTGGGATTTCCTGCCCTGAAAGTCCTCAGACAGCCCGACTACCAGAGAAAAATCTTTCCGGCTCCCAGTCTGGCAGACACCCAAACTGACATCAGTACGCTCAGGTATAAAGGTAGCCAACCTGCATCAGAACACAAGTCTTTTATTAACCTCCGAATAAGAGGAGCTCTGAGAAGACTGGAGTCATCCCAAAGGATAGCCTGAGAGAGGAGGAGAGGCCAAGGAAGGGTTCCCTTGGCTGATAGGCACAGTCAGAAGATGCCTGTAAGTAGGCTAAGGGGGTAGGAGGGTGGGAAAGAAGACTGCAACAGTGAATACACGAGCATCACATTTATGGTAAATGTACACAACTGTACTATGTTCTTCATGTTTTACTGTTGCAGTCCTGACTTGTGGTAAGATTCCCAAAGTAGAAAAGAAGGTGGAAATATACTAGGGTGAAGAGAGGATGCCCTGTAGGATAGCAGTGGCAAACCCTGCTCTAGATTTGGAGCAGGGTGTCAAATGCTAGTGTCTGGCGAAGATATGCACAGAGGAATAGGTGGCTGCCTCTAAAATGTCCTTGGTGGGAACCCCCTTGATAAAGGTAGCAGAAGTAGCAGTAGCCCTGGTGGAGTGAGATCTAATCCCAACTGGTGGTACCTTGCCATGAAAGCTATAGCAAAAGGAGATACAATGAGAGATCCAGTTGGAAATAATTTGCTTGGACACTGGTTTGCCTTCTGCACCAAGTGCAAAGGTAATGAAAAGCTGTTCAGTTTTTCTCAAAGCTTTTGTCCTATCCAGGTAAAAACATAGTTGCCTGTGAACATCCAATGAATGCAGAATTCTATCCTCTTTATTTTGAGGATTGGGGAAAAAGGTTGGTAGATGGATGGCCTGATTCAGGGTGGTATCAGAGATCAGCTTGGGCATGAATGATGGGGTGGTCCTTAGAGAAACCCTGTCCTTGTGAAAAATAAGAAAGGGCTCAACTGCCATGAGGGCCTGCAGTTCAGAAACCCTTGTAGCTGAGGTGAAAGCTAGTAGTATAGCTGTTTTCTAAGTCAGAAACTTTAGGTCAGCAGAAGCTGCTAGTTCAAAGGGAGGCAAAGATATTTTTTTCTAAAACAAAGTTCAGGTCCCATAGAGGCAGAGGCTTCCTTCTGGGAGGCCTAATGTTTATGCCCCCCTGAAAAATTGTCGCAAGAGTGGGTGGGAAAAGATAGGAGTGTGTGAAGGCACATAAACAGAAATGGCAGAAGCATAGATTTTAATCGAAAACTAGGAAAGTCCCTGATTTAGCAGTGAAGTCAGGTATTCCAGGATGTTGGTAATGTAAACTGACTGTGGCTCTAGGTGGTGGTCTTTGCACCAAATAGAGAACCTTTTCCATTTAGCCTTGTAAGATAGTCCTAGGTCTTCTGGACTCCTTGAGGATGTCTAGCACCTGTTTACTTAGGGTGGTGCCTGTGTAGGCTGTTGTGGGATAATCCATGCTGCCAAGCGGAGGGTTGACAGGTTGGGATGAACAATTCTTCCCTTGTTTTGAGTGAGGAGGTCCACCCTCTGAGTCAGAATCCACTGTGCTTGGTTGGAGAGTTGGAGGAGGAGAGATACCAGTGTTTCCTTGGCCAGTCTGGGCCCTCTTCCCTTATCTTGAGCAGGACCTGGGGAATTAAAGTAATGGGGGGAATGCACAACTGAATAGTTAGGTCTATGGGAAGGAGAAGGCATCTGTTTTCCAGGCTGACTCCTGTTTGATCCTGGTGCAGAATCTTTACAGTTGAGTGCTCTGTTTGGATGCAAAGAGATCCACTTGAGGGACAATCCACGACTGGGTTATGGTCTTGAAAATCTCTAGGTGCAGGTGCCACTCATGAGGATCCATAAGATTCCTGCTGAGGCAGTCTGCTAAAATATTTTGAACTCTTGGGAGGTACCGTGCCATGAGATGCAGTCCCAGAGATTGTGCTGTTTCCAGATTTGCATTGCCAGATGACACAGGGGGTAGGAATGTGTTCCTCAATTTCTGTTGACGTACCACATTACTGTGGTGTTGTCTGTTATTAGCAGGACACCTGGTGTCCATTTTTCTTTGTGTGACAGAGGTATAGACCTTCTTGCCAAACCTGTCAAGGCCCCTGTTTTCTTTATCTGTAGGAAGAGGATTTCTGGAAGAACTGACTTTGGCTCCTTTAGGTCCTGGTGTGATCACTTCAGGATCAGCAGAGGGGTTTTTGTAGAGAAATTTGCAGGAGTCTTCAACACAGTAAAGCCTGTATGGTTTTCGAGGTGCAGGAGCTAAACAGTCAGGTCTAGAAAGAGTCACACCATCCACTACTTCCAGAATTAGAGGGACAGCCAAAGGCTTATGTTCTGGTAAGTCCAGGAACTCCCTAACCCTCTTCTTAGCCTGTGGGTAATACTAAGCCTCCCATTGGAAATGCTGTTTCATGACATGGAGGGTCTTCCCAAAGGTGAAATCCTGTGGTGGGGAGGAAGAAGGGATGATCTCTTCAGAGACAGAGTCCTCAGAGGAAGTGTATGAAGGGGCTGCCTCAGATCCAAAGTCTTGTGAGTCTGAGTCCTCCCCAGACATGGGGGGATCCTGATAAATTTCTGAAAGTTCATCCCTTTTCCTTTTTCCAGTGGCAATAATTTATCTAGACCTGACAAGAGAAAGAAGATATTCTGCCAGTCTGATAAGGTCTTTCTTAGAACCCTATGAAACTGAGCCAGAAGGTCTAACTGCAAGCAGACATACAGAAAGCCTCCTAGAAGTGGCTAAGGTCTTAGGCCTAGGAGTGTCTGGTGCTCTCATGCCTGTTTCTCAAGATGCTCAAAATGCACTGGACCTCTAGTGGGCCAAGCCTTGTTGCCGAGTCTCTGGGCAGTGCATGCTCCTCGGAAGCCAAGGCCTGCTAAGCAATCCTGGACCCAACCAATGAACCATTGTCGAGGGCTTGCATAGAACTGGATAGGAAAGATGACATGTCGGACTATGAAAGGGTCTACACAGAGGCCTGAGTCATCATTTCTGGAAGAGAAGGTGGCTGCATAGGCACCTCACCTTGTTCAAAAATTACAAGCCTGGAAGGAGAGTCAGGTGAAGACGGATTGTTGTATGAAGGCCTATGCTTTTGCTTCTTATCTTTCTTGCACTTAGGCTGATCAAATTTGGTATGACTGATGGACTCCATAGACAATGGTTGAGCAGATTGTTGGCTAAGAAACTTTGCAAGAAAATCAGTACTATGCCTGATAGTTCTAGTAATAAAATGTGCACAAAAGCGGCAGTTAGCAACATCTTTATCGGGACCTAAGCAAGTAACACAAAGGGAATGAAAGTCTCTGTGGGATATACTTAACACAACGGAGACAGTCAATGACTTTATCTGACATGAGCAAGGAAAGAAAAAGTTCCATAATGGTGTAATTATCCTTCTGATGATACTTCGCTCTGGTATGGACCAACTGATGCTTTTGAATGGTGCTTCAGGTCTTCTGCGGCAAGAAAAGACTGGTGTTCTGATGCAGACTCGCTACTTTTATACCTGAACATACTGACATCGGTCTGGACCGACTGAGGGCTTTCAGGGCAGGAAATCCCAAAAGTCAGGACTGCAACAGTGAAACATGACAATGATCTTCTGGGTTCCCTTTGCTCTGCTTAGATCCCTCAGACTATGAGAAGAAAGGTTGTGATAACTCATTTGAAATATTCTTTGAAACTGTTTTCTATTTGATCCTTGTCCTCTGGAATTAGCTACCTTCCCTGATTCTGGTGTAAAGCTTGGAGGCTTCATCTAGGTGGCTCCTGAAATACCATTTTTAGTGGTCTCTTCATAAGTCCCAGCCATTTGTTTTATTTATTTATTTATTTTTTAATTTTGTGGTTAATATCTTAATTTGTTTTAGCTCATTAATTTCATGTTACCATATTTAATGTTTTATGTTTGTCAATAAAGAGTACTGAATTTATTTTAATTTGTACAGTGCTTAAATGACTTAAGCACTTTACTACTATAATAAATAAATAAATACAATAAATATGTCATAGGCTTTTTGCATCAAATATTGCATCAAATGAGATATTTTGTCCACATCAAAATACAGTCTAATAACTCCAGCTTTGTAGTTCTTAGTATCATGATCAACTCCCACACTGTTCAAATAATCTGTGAGGTTTCTACAGTGGTCTTCTCAAATCTAGAGTACTTAAAGCACAATTTTCTCCGGGTTTCTTATATTCTTTTGGAAGTTCTTACTGCATTGTGTCTTTTCCTGGATACATAAACTAATATCTCTACAACTCAGTTCTAACCGTCTTTATTTTTCTGCAACTGTACCAGCTGAGACAACCACAGCTAGGTCATATGGTGCCCTGAACAGTTCCATGAGCTGTCACGCACCCCCTCGAGTCAAAAGTTTCAGAGGAAAAAAAAACCTCTTGCTCTGAAATTCTATCAACCTACTTGTTACAGATACAAGCAGCTTACTATAGTTAAACCATCACACACAGTGAGCAATTCATTGCTACAGCCATGAAATGCAGTATCAGTGTTCATTTATGATGCTATGATATCCTTACAGCTTCATAAAACAATACCAGTACAGCACTCCCACATTATTGGCACCTGTCAGTTTCGCCCCTTAACAAGCTTGAGACTGGAACAATTTAGACTCTTTAGACAACAACAACAACACAGACTGGAACCAAAGGTGGTGGTTTCTTGATCTGCATTAGCAACAAACATAATACCATGGAGCTTATCCACATTCAAGTCAACACAGACAAGGTCCCTCATCATATCATAGCTAGCTACAGCTCTTGATTTATGCCCCTAGAGTAGCACAACTTTTGCCTAAACCTACTGGAGGCACTCACCAACCAACCAAATATTTTATTCATGGGTGACTAACTACCTTTCTATGGACTGGGAAATTTACACTGCCTCAAACTAACAGAAAGAATGCTCCTTGGACTTTATTAGCCTAAACACTGTGGAACAGATAGTGCGAGCTTCAACCACAGGATCAATCATACTGCATTCGGTACTCTCCAACATGACAGAGCATTGCACCCCCCATCACATCCTCACTAACTCCTTTGAAGTAAAAGTCAACCCGGAAAAACCTAGCTAAACCAGTAACAGTTAGGAACTATTCTAAGGCAAACTACACCCTATTAAGTGAGTTTGTCAAAATTCCAGACTTCCTCTAACCCCGAGACCATAGCTACTTATGCAGAATTATTCACAGAGTCTCTATACAAACATGTGAATGGCTGCATAGAGGCTACTGTACCTACCAGAAGTAACCCCCACCAAAAAAACACTAAAAACATCCCCACTGATGGAATCTACACCTACACAGGGTATATAATAAAAGAAAAAAACACATGGTCAGAATCATGAAGAGCAACTCCCTTAAAGACAAGTGCTCTGTTACATAACTAAACAAGAAACTAAGAGGTCTAATTAAGTCAAACAAGGCCAACTATGAGGTCAGGATAGCCTTGAAGGCTAAGGGCAATCACTAGTCCTTCTTTAGTGATGTCCAGAACCTGAAAGGTAAGATATAATAGTGTGCTGAATCGATCTAGCAAATCTACTAGCTCATAAATTCAGCTCAAACTTTACCTCCCACATCCTTCCGGCTCCTCTAGGTGAATTCAGCACTAACATACTTTCCCCAAATACTAGCAGGGGCCAGGTGCTGGCAGCACTTGCAAAAGTCAAGAACACCATCTTTGTGGGTCCCAACACCCCCCATTGCTTCCTGAACAGTCATTCCCCTCCACAAGGGCAGACCATGGGCCTACCCAGAAAACTACAGACCCATCAGTCGAACAAGGCTAATATGCAAAGCTCTGAAATTAATTATCATGGTAATGTTAAACAAAGACATTGACAACCTACAGACACTGGATCCATCCTAGTTTGCCTTTATTAAATGAAAGTTGTGCCTACTTAACCTGGTAGACTTCTTTGAGAGGGTCAACAAGGCAGTGGACGAGGGTAAAACAGTAAATACTACACATCTTGACCTGGCTGAGGCATTTGAGACAATACCCCATTCAGGCATTGTTGACAAGCTCTCTGAGCTAGGCATAAATCCCTACATAACATGTTGGATTGCCAGCTGACTCAAAGACAGGACCCAAGAAGTTAGGTATGGTGAGACCATGTTCACCAAGAGACTGGTCACCAATGGAGTACCCCAGGGCTCCATGCTGAGCCTGTTCTGTTTGGCATCTACTTCTTGGAAGTCAAAGCTAACATTTAAGGTCTCTGTCTCACCAAGTTTACAGATGACTGTAAATTGAGAACTATTATAGATTCCCCCCGACACCAACATCTTGTAAGATGGCTTAACAAAGACAGATGACTGGTGCCAAGGCATGGCCTACAACTCAATGCCAAAAAATGCATTATATAATGCCCTTTGGGAATCTATCAACCCAAGTTAATTACTACATTGATAAAACATCCCTAGGAGTCAACCCAGTAGTAAGGGATCTGAGAACATTTGCAGACAGCAATCTGACCTATGACCAACATGTAGCTAAGATAGTAAGAAAATCATTCTATGCAGCCCAACTTGTAGATAAGGTTATGGTATCCTGGTCCAAGGAAGTTATAATATCAATCTACATAGCCCTTATCAAATCTATCACTGAGTACAATATCCCCTTTGGCATGTACCTGACCAGACACTTGCAACATTTGGAATGCCTACAAAGGTTTCTCACCAGGAGAAGTCAGGACATGAATAACCAGTGCAACACTGATCACCTAAAGGCTCTGTCTCTGTATTCAGTCTCCTATAGACTGCTGAGAGGGGATCTTTTCTTGGCTTACCTGGCTTCCTCAGACCCAGCCCTGATAGATCTGTTGCATATGCACAAAACAAGCAGCACTAGAAAAACTAGTTCTAGGGATCTGAATTTCACTTGCGACATAAACAGAACATGCTGGAGAGACATGTGTCCCAAAGGATCCACATGCTATAGAATAGCCTGTCCATCCATGTAAAACAGGGTTCATCCCTGACCCTATTCAAATAAAACATTGACAATTGGATAGGGCTTTGTAAATTTACCCCGGTCTGTGCCCCATGTCCCTTATGGACAGAGACTGCTAGTAAGAAAAGTATTATTCTAACACCCCCTACAAATCCATTAGTTACCTCCCCTACTAACATGCTCCCCCATAGTCAAGACACCATGATACTTGGGATCTAAATGGGTTTGGGCTGTGTGGCTAGGCTTGTAAGGACACTAGTGATCATTAGCCTAGTAACACTCTATGGATAACTGCCCCTTTACCCCTTCTATTTGAGACTTTTGATTCTAACTGATCTTCCTTGAACTTGATGTATTTATCTTGTAGAAATGTCAGTAATTCTTCATATAAGCTTTCCTTTTCCCCAAATGCAGCACAGAGGGCAGTATTAATAATAATTGTTCACAGGTGAGCAGTACACTCTGCTCACTTTAGCAGAGTTGCACTGTTCAACTACAGTGCAGTTCAGAGACAACTGTAATTAACATGTCTCTGAATACCATTAAAGACCTATAACAAGCTTTTCTGAATCACCTGCCATACAGTTTGAGCAACTGGTGGCAGATGATCCACTAAGTAGACCGTACCTGTATAGCACTAAGCTGTGCAGTTAGATTTTGCTAAGTCAGGGAAATTGCTTTCATTATTGAAATGAATAAGTGCAGTGTAGCTAACTGCCACATGCATCTTTCACAAAAGCTGAGTGGTATAAGCATCTCTGAATTGCTACACTGTGCATATTCCCTGTGTTGAGGACTTCTGTGAGGTACAGAGGCCTAACATAGGCCATGGCATTACCTCCCAATTGTGCATCGCTGTGCAGCTGAGCAGTAAGGCTGTACTTACCACTGAGATGTACGGTCTGAGTATAAGAATTGCTTTACGTTTGTACACTACAGGAGGTACCCTTACATAGATTGCAAAAGGTTGTGAATACAGTCCAGGATTTTGGTTCACTTGCATTAGTATCTACATCACCTTTAAACTAGGCTTCCTTAGCTATGTCTACAGTCTCTAAATCTGGTAGTTTTCAGCAGTTCCTAACAAAATAATATTTTGTCTTTGCTGTTTCCTTTCCAGCATTTCCTCTACTTTCCATAGATTTTCAGACAACAGTAATGTAAATGAAGTAATTTACTATCCTTCTTTCTGCCAATTAACAGTTGAGATGATGAGAGACTGAGTCCCTGAAATGAAATATTCCAGTATTCCAAAACTGTACAATGACAGTCCTCATAACTTTAGCTGTACTTCTTTCTCATAAGATTTTTCACTGTCTGGATAGTTCTCTTCACTTGCCCACTACCCTGCAGATAGTGTGGACTGGGCTTTAATGTTTGAATTCTCTCTAATGCACAACTGTTCTGAATTCCTGACTTTTCTGTTGCAAGATCTCTGTCAGACATGACATCAGCAATCCACTGTCTTGCAAATGTGGGACTTTAATACAGTAATCACATGTACTCACTGTATTTCTGAATGTCATGGAATACAGAATAATAACCTACACAAATGACATGGAACAAACCAATGCCCACTCAGCTCCGTGGACAATCTACAACTCTTTGTGCCAGCACCTCTTTTGCTAACACCTACTACTGAAAGGCAAGATTTTTTTTTTATTTAAAAGAAAATTAAAAATTTCCAACCAATTTTCAAGTTACTAGAATCCAGTCTGGAATATACTTTCAGCCAATAAGTGGCTGATGTAACATCAAAGTACGCCCTTATCTGAGTAACAGATAACAGATTACCACAGTATTTGGATAATATGTTTACAAAGAGAATAAACATAGGGGTCCCAAGATCAAGCCTTATGGAACTCCTTTGTTACTTGTACATTTATTTGAGAGTTCATGTACCCGGGACTCCTAAAATTCTGTTGTTTACATATTTTTAAATGAGCTGAATGTAGTTTGATACATTCCAAGATGCAACAGCCCATGGGTCAGCTCATAGTCCCTAATGTTGTCAAAGGCTTCCAAGAGATCTAGAAATAGGCCTGATACTATCTTTAATGCTTCTCTAATATAGTCAGATACTATGAATAGTGTAGTGCCAACAAAGAAGCCCTTCCTGACATCATACTGAACATTCAGGATGGTTTAGTTCAGTGGATGTTTTCCCTTTATGTTGTTGTTAGTCTTTCGGCTTTTTCCTGGTAAGGGGTCGCCACAGCGGAACTGTGGTCTGCTAATGATTGGCAGTAGACTTTTATGAAATGTCAAGGTGCCAGCTCGACAGCCAACCTTCAATGAAGGCATGCCCATTTATGCACGCATGTCTTTCGAATGCTACCCAACCGCGGGGAGGACATGCAGACTCCACACAGAAGGCACTCCCAAGCTACGCCGAGAATCGAATGGGAGAACCTCTTGCTGTGAGGTAACAACGCTACCGCCGTATCACCACAGCATAAGAGGTTTTCCCTTTATGCAAGGTATGATATATGATACTTTCCATATGTTAGGAACTTCTTCTCTAAGATTATAGTTTATCAGTAAGGTCAGGGGGTATAGCCAGTAAGCAGGAGGATAAAAAAAATGTTTTTTTGGAGAAATCCATCAGAGTCAAAGAGACTTGTTCCTTTATCTTTGCAAAGATTTTCCTTACTAACTGGATATCTACTTCCATCAGATGGCATTGGGCTGAATTACTTTACTAGGGGAGGCTGAATTCAGTCTGCATGTAGGTGGGTTGACAACACTTGGACAGATTTGTCAAAGCAGTTCATAAACGCATCAACAGTGTCTTTGTTACTAACACCTGAGGATGGGTAATAATATGGAATTATGACTGGGCTGGTGTAGCTTGGTTAGTCATTTCCAGAAAAAAATGTTGAATTCAGTTATACTGAACATCACAAATGTTATATGTATGTTCCTTTACTGCTTTTGCAGGAATTTCTGTACTGCCCATAAGGGACAGTTGGATTATCCTGGCAATGTTTAACCCATGCTTTGTCGTTCATTATCAGCACTGTTCTGAGTTTCAGATGTTTCTGTTGGGGTATAAGCTCAACACTGAAGGCTTTGGTGGCAACTAAATTGTAACTATAAAGCTAATAGCATTCTCATCATCTAGGACATGATGGTGGTTTAGGTTCTGTCAATATACGGATCAGCAATGCCAGTTAATAATATCTTAACTTTTTTACAATTGCAAACACAAAAAAAATCTGTAAACTGAGGAGATTTTGCCACTTCCTAAATCAATCAGCAAGTAGCCCTAGTAAATTTTCTTTTCATTTGCTAATCAGGGTAGAACACACACACACACACACACACACACACACACATATATATATATATATATATATTTATCAAAATGCCATAATATGAAATCCCATTTTGTTGATGCTGAAAATATTGAAGCACATTTCATCGAAGGACCAGAACTATGAAGACCTTCCCAGGGTAACCACTTTGCCAAAAAGAAAGAAAACCCAAGCCGCACCATTCCTAAACCACCCAGGTGGGTGGCTGTGCACCCCACACCCCCTCCCAACTACATATACCAACTCTGAGATTGCACTGCAGTTGGGAAAAGGGCAAAGTTCACTATCTTGAGCAACAGGTTACTTACTCTGGGAAGAGCTTCTTAGCTCTGATGCTTCAATGAAGTGGGCTTCGATATTTTCAGAGTTGACAAAATGGGATTCGATATTATGGCACTTCAACACACACACACCAGTTGTCCAGATTTTTGTAGAATGCCCTGATTTTTTCCTCATATTTTTCGTCTGTTCCTCATAAAAGTTGTGTTTTATTCTAGCAAATTTCTGAGGATTGATGTTTCTTAATAATGAAATACATTTGAGTTTCATATTTTATCCTTCAGAAAATGCATGCTAACACAAATCCTGTTATTCTAATAACTTTCTAAGTTTATAAGAGCAATTTTTAAAATATGTCCCTATTTTTGGGCCTTTGTTCCCTATTATTTTAGGCTTAGTCCAGATTTCATCCACTAAGAGGTTGAGAGGTATGCATACAGAGACACAGCAAGCAGGACTATATAAAAAAAAACACAGATTTATTTTCAGAAATTAAAGCAAATCAAAACCATACCCACTTGGTTTTGCAGGCTCAGACAAAACTGCTCAGTACCCAAGTGTAGCGGAACCATTGGGGGGGTGAGACGCACTGCCCCCACTTTCAACAGACTCATGGACTATGCCTTGGCTGATACATCAACTAAAAAATAAAAACACTTATTCAAGTACAGTAGAAAAATTAAGCTTGATTTCAGTAAAACAGGTTTATTTATTTTCTGCTATACAAGTTCTATCTGTCTTTTGCGATCCAAGAAAAACAAAAAAGAAAATGTGCACCACTGGTCCAGCCTTCACCTGCATTTTATTGGCTGATATTTGCTGTCAGAATGAGATGTAGACACAGTATGGACATGATAGGTTGGTTGCAAAACAAAAAAAAATTGCCTTACTTTCCTGTTATAACAAAAAAGTTCTGGGTAAAGAAGGCACTGGCTTCAATTGTCCCTGATTTCTAGAATTTTGCATAATATTGTTCTCCAATCCCACATATTATTCTTCTCTGGTAAGTTACTGAAGATTGCAATCAATAAGTAATGCCAGACATTACATTTCCATCCTTGCCATTGTACAAAAAATACTGCATGTTGAAGCCACAGCGCCACAGCACAACTGACAGGAAAGGCATCTGGAGTCATGAGAAGAGTGTGTGTGGTTATGCATTCGTTCAAGAGTACAATTGCGAGTGTGCGTGACTGGATGTTAATGTAAGTGTGCAGTTATATTCACGTGTGTGCATACATCCCCTGATTGCAAAACATATTTCTCAACTTCTCTGATTTGGCAGATGTTCACTAATTTTTTTCTTAAACTTTTGTCCTCTTCCTCATTTTATTTACATTTATTTTACATTTGTTTGCTGGGATTGTCCACTGGGATGAAAAAGCTCCTTTTCAGTGGAGGCCTGGGGAGAAAAGCTCCACATTTGTAAGACAAACAATATAGTGTTACAAAACAAATGCAGCATAGGTACACATTTCTGTAAGCATAAAGCTACTAGTTAGAGAGACAGACATGTTTACAGTTTATGGAGACATGCTCCATGTACATAAAGAAATTGAGATAAACATGACACAGGTGGTTACTGGAAAGGGGGCTTGTTGAATGACCAAAATTCCATGTATAAGAGTTAACATCTTAATTAAGCATAGTTGAAAAGTTTTAATGAGTAGGTAACGGAGTTAAAACTCATCCGAGAGTGAAAGATAGTCTTACCAAATGGGTCTAGCAAGTAGGTAGCAAGGTATATGCTAGTAAATAGTAGCAGTAGTACAGAAATAGTGGAGATGTGCAGTTTAAGGGTGGGTGGGATTGTTAGGGAGAGTATAAGTGGATGACATGAGTTTATTAAATACAGAAGAGCCATCTTATTAGAAGGCTGAACTGTAGCGTGGATGAAAGTTGTATTTGTGGAAGCATAGTTGGGAAGGTAGCTTAGAGTAATACATCAGTACAGTTTAGTAATAGGCAGGTGAAGTACTGTAGAAGAGGTGGGTAAGAACAGTGGAAGCATGTTAGAAAACTGGGGAGGTTGAGAGGGAAGGGGGGATATGGTAGGTAAAGTGGGTGGGATAGAGGGATGAGAGATGGAGAAGCTATTTGAAAATGTAATAAGGGACAATGTTTGAGAAAGAGAGTGAAGAAGGAGATGGGGGGAGGAAAAAGATCATCCAGGGCAGGTACAGGAGCAGAGCCATCTGCTAGTGAGGTGTTCTCTCAGTAGAGTTTTAAACTGTAACGAATTGCTAGTATTGACGATTGTTTATGATATGGAGTTCCAGATTTTAGATATCTTGTTTGAAATGAGGGAATCACAGTGGTAATTGTTGGATTTGGTAACTTCTAGAAGAAGTTTGTTGGTTGTATGTAGGGATCTTTTGCTATTCATAGGATCATAAGAGGTTACTAGGCTAATGGCCCTGGGGCCCTTACAAGCCTAGCTAAGAGTTTATCCCGAAAAAAGAAACCTCAATCAGCCCCTGTCATTGAGGAACAAAGGTGGAACCATGGGACAAATTTATGGTTTCCCATCCACTCATCAAGGTTGTGCTTGAAGAGGGTCAGCGAGGCATTCTGTTTGACATGTATGGGAAGTCTATTCCAGAGACGGGGCAGCCTCTGGGAGACAAACCTGTCTCTCCAGCAGGTTTTATTGATGTCGCATATTAGATTGAGGCCTATCGAGCGGGTAATGCATACAGATAAGGAGCATCTCTAGTAGAGCAGGGTCCGACATTGCCTTGTAGGTGAGACACAGATCACCTCTGAGCAATCTGTATAATATAGAGTAAAGTGATAGTGATTTGAGCCTGTCCACAAAGGATGGGTGTTGGAAGCCATGCATTCTCTTTGTGAGGTATTTCTGTGTCCTTTCCAGTTGGTGCAGGTATTTGGACAGGTACATACCAAATAGGGCATTATACTCAATAATAGGTCTAATGAGGGAGGAGTACAGAGAGGTAATAACCTTATTTTGTTCTGGATGCAATCCCTTTACATATGAAATGAACCAAGTAAAAGGCTTTTCTAACCACTGCCACCACATGATGGTCGAATGTGAGACTGTTGTCAACCTGAGTATGCAGGTCACTCACCATGGATTGTGTGCTTAGGGGGTTGCCGTTGATGTGGTAATCAGTAGGGGCCATGTTTTTGGTGAATGGCATGATAATACATTTTTTTGCATTTAACTTAAAGCCATGATTTTGGCACCAGTTATCTGTAGCTGTGAGACCCTCTTGCAATATGTTAATGTTATTTGGGGAGTCAATGACATCACCCAACTTACAGTCATCTGCAAACTTGGTCAGCCACAGGCCCTTGGTCTTTGCCTGGATCTCTGAGAAGTAGATGCCAAACAATAGGGGTCCCAGGACAGATCCTTGGAGAACATCACTAGTGACAAGTCTGCTGTCGGATGTGGTGGCACCTATTTTGACCTTGTGGGTCTTATCTGTAAGCCATTTGGCCACCCATCTGATGAGATAGGGATTAACACCAAGTTGTGTTAGCTTTTCAATGATGCCCAAGTGGGGGATTGTGTCAAAGGCCTTGGCCAGGTCAAGGTAAGTTGCATGTACTGACTTTCCCTCATCCAGGGCCTTGGTGACAGTCTCAAAGTCAACTAGGTTCAGTAGGCCAGATCTGCCCCTGATGAATCTGAATTGGGTGGGGTCGAGTGTTTGGAGATTGTCTATGTCCTTGTTTATGAGATCCATAATAATACGCTCTATAGCTTTACAGATCAGACTTGTCAAGCTAATGGGTCGATAGTTTCCCAGGTCAGTAGTGGCACTACCTTTGTGTAAGGGGATGACAATGGTGGTTCACCAGTCTGCTTGAATGAAGCCTGTAATTAGGCTGTGGTTGAATAGGGTGCTCAATGGTGAAGCTAGTTCTTGCTAGAGATGGTGCAGAATACAGCCTGGGATATTATCATGTCCCATGGAAGCTGTGGTCTTTGCCTTGGATAGGGCCTTTAACACTTGATCTACGGAGATGTGGGGTGTGGGACAAGTATTGAGGATTTTGACTAGTCCTTTCAGGAGGCGATAAGGGGTGAATTTTGTGCTGAACCTATCAGCTTTTTTTGCTATAGGGGGATGGATGTTGGGTAGAAGATGGCATCTCATGCTAATTTGAGAAATTCATTGGGGAGCTGGTCATCTGCAAGTGATGATGGCTTTAGTTTGGACAGGAGTTTCTTAATGGTGTTCATTTGGATTGGTGTTACTGTAAAGGAGTTTGGGTTTTCTATTGTGTGGGAAGGTTTGGATAGTGGGGAAACAGATTCTGTTTTTGCAAGTGATAGTATGGAATTAATAAAGTGAGAGCTGAACTGGGTTGTTATGTTTATGGTAGTTTCTGTTGTAGATGGGGCTGGGGTAGTGCTGTGACCTAGTTTTAGTAGGTGGTTGATGGCGTTCCAGAATTTCTATAGATTGTTGTGGTATTTGTCTTGCATAGTTGTGTGATAATTTTTTTTTTGTCCTGTCTAATTTGTTTATTTTGGCAAGGTTGCACATTTGACAATATTTAAGGAGAAGAGACTTGTTTTTAGATTCTTGGTGTTGGGTCCAGGTTTTGTCTCTTAGTTTCAGGAGTTTTATGGTTTTGTTGGAGAGCCATGGTGTATGTTTGGATTTGATATGGATTTTTCTGATGGGGGCAATGCTGTTTAGGATTTGAGTGAGTTTTTCATTGAAATACTGTACAGCAGAGTCTAGGGGGAGGTGCTTTAGTGGAGACCAGTTACAGATGTCTGGAGAAATAATTTTCTTGCTGTGAAGGTATTTGTAGACAGAGCTGTTTGGGGTTAGGTTGTGCTGCCTGTATAAGTAAGTAGGTAGGTGGTCACTTAGGTTGTTATGGAAACAACCATACTGAGCGTATAGTTTGTTGGTGAGAATTCAGTCGAGTATTCAGTGTTTATTACCATGCTTGTCCACCCTTGTGGGGGAATGGATTAATTGTGAGAAACATGTAGGTTTACAAAGCTGGTAGGACTGTTTTTGAGGAGATGGTTGCCCAGTCAAGGTTAAAGTCACCCAATATAATGGTTTCCTGCGTCTATGTTGTTGAACACCAGTGAAGCAGGTCTTCGATGGTGGAACAGTTATTACCAGGGAAGATGTAAATGGCTATAGTAATGTGTTTGTTGTGGTTTATTTGAAGGTGTGAGATAAAAATGTCACTATTTTTGGGGTTAGGTGGGTTGATTTTCTGGTAAAATGTGTTTCAGGCAAGTCAGTAATGCTAGACAAAGTTTCATGCTGCCTACTGTTCAGAAACTGCATATTGATGTAAAATCTGTTGTTCTGATGACTTTTTAAGTAAATTAGAGCAATATTTAAAATTGTCCCTGATTGTGTCGCCCTCATTATTTGTTGCTATTTCCAGAATTCTTGAGCAAACAATTTAAGAGGTATAAAAAGGAGCAATAACTCTCATCAATACCTGATTTTGCAAAATATTTCAGATTTTTTTCCCTCAGATGTCTTGCCCTGTTCCTATTTTATTAATGCCAGACATTTGAGCTTCACATTTCTTATTATCCAGAAAATGCACTCGATGCAAAAACTATTGTTCTATTTACTTCTTGAATGAATTTGAATAATAGCTATAAATTGTCCCTGATTTTGCTCCCCCTATTATTTTTGGCTATGTCCAGAATTCTTGAGGAAGGAAGTTGAGAGGTACGCAAGGACTCCCCCATTTGTGGTAAAAGTAGGGGGGGCATGTATATTCTGGTCTGAGTGTCTACTGTTATCATTACCCACATATGGCTTCATACTACAGTTTAAAAACAACCAAAAAATTACCTGCAAATGGAAAGCAGTCCATAACTCTACAATACCCATCAGTCCGTAGTCAAATGACTACTAGACTAGAGGTTGCCAAGAAAGCCCTGCAGTCAGTTGCTAAGCTGGCTACCCCTGTCCTATAATATGATCAGAAAAAAATGAAATTGCTGGTCAATGCACTCATGAATAGGGTCACAGATTCTTAGAGTATACAAGGCAGAGTTTGTTCTTGTCAACACTCTCCCTCATAGGGTAGCTGCTGCATCCAGGAGGGACAAACAAGTCAGGACAGTAATGAATTTATGAGTTCCAGCTAACCATCAATGTTTGTTTATCAGCAAGTAAGAGTATGACACTATTTGTTATGTGACATATGCCAATGATAATACATTTGTCGTTTCAGCATGTTTCATTGGTTTGTGGATGGAGATTCAAGTTTGAGTGTTTGTGGAACCATTGATCTGATGTTGTTAATCTTCTTCCCATTCATCACTGATGGGTTCGGTTCAGAGCCCTCAGAACCAAGTCAGCCTAATACCAAACTCGCGTACACCAAAAACTCTCGAGCTAAGCTGCTACCCACAATGCCCTTCTCCCAATTACTCCAGATCTTGTTTGCCGCACAGCCATATAGCAGCGTTTCACCGAGCTCTCTAGCTGTCATATTTTTACAAATTTTTGTGTATTTTGAACCTTTTTTCTAATCTAACTCATTTTTCTACCCTATTTATCTAGCCCTCTCCTACCCTTGTGGTATCATTTGATACCATCGTTGGTATCATCCCTTTCTGCTTCTTTTCCTACACTTTCTAGCAGTAATTTGCTTGTTTCTTTTTGTGTGTTTGGATATACCTGAAAAAAAAGGGACTTTGGGTTCAAACATTGCACTTCCTGCAATGGCAAACTCCCCAACAGCGACTTACATGATGATTGTGTCTGTTGTCTGGGGGTTTCTCACCTCTGTGTGAAACCTCCTTGCCAGATTTGCCTGAGTTTTAGTCAGTGGATGCTGAACGAGAGAAAAAATAAACTTATCTTGAAAGGCCTGTTAACCTCACCATTCTCAGAGCCCCTTTCTGTGTCGGATGTCTCAACCCCTCCAGTGAAGGACAAAAAACATCCACATTCTGATCCCTCTTCACTGGTTGGTGATAAGGGCAAGTCCCACAAACCTTCTACCAAACACAAGATTGTGTCCTTGGCTCTGATTATAACTGTTGCTTCTGTGCCGAGCTCAGCTCCAGTTACTTCTATAGACATTACGATAACTTCGACATAGGCGCCACCTTCGGCACCAACCTCTACAGCACCAGTCATAACTACAGTAACAACTACGGCTCTGACCTTGCTGTCTTCGATAGTCTCAGCATTGACTTCACCTTTTACCACACCAAAGGCAGTTCTGACAGTCCCTTTGGAGCAAATAATAACCTCAACTCTGAGTGCCTCCTCAGCACTGAGTCCTTTCTCAACACCATTAATTCCACTATTGCCTGTTTCCAAGTTAGAGTCTTCGGTGCCGACAACTCAAACACCACGGACCCAGTACTCCCCCTCATTGAACCCGTTCTTAGCCCTTTTCTGGATCAGCCTGACTCCCCTTTCAGGAGTGGCTGTAAGGTCCACCAGGAGTCTGTCTGAATTCGATGTGGTGCACCTGCTGGATCAGCTGTTGACAGCCAGAGGGATGACAAATATTAAGACTCATCACACTTCGGGTTTGGGTCTACTGCTCCCAGGATTCCTATGTAAACTCCTCCCTCGGATCCATCTGTTCCAAGGCCCATAGCTCCAATGTCCTTGGTGGGAACCCATTCCTCGGTGCCGACTGTGACCCTCACTGAGGCTTTGAGGCCTCCCCATTTGGGTTTCGGTTCCATCGGAACCGTCCCTTCCTCAGTCTCATGGATGGGGGTGGAACTCTTGGTTCTGAGCATGGTTCCAAGTTTTTTATCGGTCCTGTCCTCAGATCTGGGGGTAACGCCTGCCCTGATCTTGCTTGAGGCTCCATCCCTGAGAGCAGATCTGATGGAGCGGGGTGTGACCCCAGTTCTGAGATAGTCCTACTCGGTTCTGGGCTCCCATTCCTCTTTGGGTGGGCCTGCTTTCCAGGTGATGGAGAGGGTGCTGGCTTCTGGAAATGCTCCTCCTATGTCGGATCTTCCCCTTGCTCCCTCTGAGCTACAGCTATCATGGGCCACTTCCCCAGGACACCGAGAGCACAAGCCTCAGGAAACACCAATTCAGGGTATTCTTCCTTCCGAGTCTTTTTCAGACATTTCCACTGAAAAACCCTCTCGGAAGAAGGCATGTAAGAGGAAACACCTTGACTCTCCAGAGGAGTCTCTCATAGAGGATGCAGACTATGATGATGGGGAAGGGTCCCCATGGTCACTCCCTGATGATGTGTCTCCTTTGTAGACATCCTGGAAATATTGAAACAGAGGGGTGACTGGAAGCCCTCCAACCCTTCCTTGGAGGTGTCCGTCTTCCTGCAGGCCTTCCACTCTCGGCCTTCTACTTCTTGGGTGACCGCCCACCTGCCGATGAGTTAGTCCACCTCATTCTGCAGCATGTGTAGAAGAACCCTGATTCTATTAAGGCCATTCCCCGAAGACCAGACAAGATTCTTTCCCCACCAGAGGAGCATCTCCACTAGTCTAGAGGCTTGCCAGTAGACACTATGGTAGTGGCAGTGGCCACTAAAAAGGACCTTGTGGAGGAGAGCCCTACTGTCCACCCACCCAACAGAGAGTCCTGGGCTGTGGATAGACTAAGGAAGTGAGTTTTTGCTTCAGCGACCTTTGCAATCAGGTCTCTGAACTACTCGGCACATTTCACAAGGCTCCAAAGGGATCGTATCTCCAAACTTTCTGGAGCCCTCACGGGTCAAGTTTCTGATGGGGCACAAGACAAGGTTGCCTCTCAACTTGCCACCCTTGAGTCTATCTCCAACTTATCCATGAGGTTGCTCTCTCATGCAAACCGAAGGGGCGGCTAGAGCTGTGGCTGCAGGCATAGTCATGAGACGTCATGCCTGGATGCACATCTGTGACCTCGCGGACTCCTTCAAGTCCTCCTTTTCGAATGCCCCTATTGAACCATCTTCCTTGTTTGGTTCTAAAGTAAAGGACACACTGGCCAGGTGCGAGCAGGATGGAAAGACCTTGTCTGCCACTGGCCTATGTTTTTCCAAGCCTCAACGTTCTTTTTCCAGGAGCCAGAGGAGTGGGAAAATATGGCACAAAAAAATCTCAAGGTCCTTTCCGCAACCCACGTGGTGAGGATTCCCGTAGAGGCAGAGGGGGTTCCAATGATGGAAGATGCCCCTATAGGGGCAGAGGGGGGTCCCCAAAATCAAGACTCCAGGGATTCTTTCTCCAGGCAGTCTTATCAACGCTCCTGAGGCATTGCCCGATTGCATTCCTCTGGAAGCAGTTGGGGCTCATTTTTCTTTGCACCAACCTGCCTGGCACTCTATTCTCTGCACCCACCAATCTTTTGTAATAATCTTCAGAGGCTATTACATCCCTTTAATATCACGTCCAAAACCTACAAAGAATCTTTCCGATATTCCACCCAGTCAAAGGGAAGAAGCGGCTTCAGAGATAAGAAAGCTGTATCAAAAAAGATTCATCCAACCAGTCCTCCCAGACCAATGCGGATCTGGTTTTTAAGCAAGATTCTTTTTAGTGCCAAAAAAAAAAACCGGGGACTGGAGACCCATTTTGGATCTTAGCCATCTAAACAAGTCAGTGGTTCAAACCAAATTCTGCATGGTCACTATACAATCCATTCTCCCTTTTTTTATGGTAGGATGTTTGGATGTGCTCAATAGACCTTTGGGATGCATATTACCACATCAAAATAGATAAATGCTCCAGGAGTTTCCTTTGCTTCTGGCTAGGAGCCAATCATTACCAGTTCAGAGCCCTGCCATTCAGTCTCTCAACGGCCCCCATAGTGTTCAAGAAATGCCTAGCAGTGGTGACAGCTCATCTGAGACTTCAGGGATTCCACGTGTTTCCATATTTAGATGACTGGCTCCTCTCCACCCCCACCAAGCACCTCCTGACCATAGCCCTCCACTACAGTCTCTCACTGGCAGAGTCTCTAGGCATCACAGTCCATTGGGAGAAATCCAATCTACAACCTACCCAACAACTGGAATTTATAGGGGCAGTTTTCAATACTCAAACAAGCCTGGTATCTCTTCCAGCTCACAGGCTTCAGAGGTTAAGATTGCAAATACAAGTGATACTCTGTCAAAGAAAGGTGTCAGCAAGAGAAGTTCTCCAGGCTCTGGGGTCTATGGCTGTGGCAATTCCGATTGTTCCTCTGGCAAGATTACATATGAGACTTTTACGATGGCTCCTTTTGTCCAAATGGTTGGCAAATCTTCACCCCCTAAACTCAAAGATCCTCATCACCAACTCCTGCAAGCAAGATCTTCTTTGGTGGATGAGGCCAGATGAAAAACTTTGGTGTCACCCCTTCCAGATCCCTCAACCCAATGCCACGGTGACCATGGATGCATCCCTGATAGGGTGGGGGGGGGGGGGCATTTTCAGGGAGAGACAGTCCAAGGCACATGGTTCGGCATAGAAGCCAACTTGCATATCAATGTTCTGGAGTTGAGAGCGGTGCTGTTGGCGTTGCAAGCACTACATTTGCTCCTTCCATTGGGAACAATTGTGATTCAATCAGACAACATGTCAGTAGTCTGGTACATAAACAAACAAGGAGGGACCAAATCCTACCCCTTGTGTCAAGAGGCCATGAGAATTTGGCACTGGGCAATAGCTTCCAACCGCTTTCTTATAGCAACGCATATCCTGGGGAGCTCCAACATCATTGCTGACAGGCTGAGCAGATGCATTCTCCTTCCACAAGAGGGGTTTCTCAATCCGAACGTGATGTCAGAAATTATCAGCCGTTTGGGCCAGCCTTGCTGTGATCTCTTTGCTTCCCCTTCAAACAGCAAATGCAGCAGCTTCTGTGCCCTTTATCCCCAGAAGGGGAGTCACCGAGAGATGCTTTGATTCACAATTGGCCCATGGGTCTCCTCTATGCTTATCCTCCAATTCCCTTGCTACCCCTATTTTTGAAGAAAGCAATTCAGTTGAGATGCAAGGTGATCCCCATTTCCCCATTCTGACCTCGACAAATGTGGTTCCCGTTCCTCCGGCCTCACCTATTACAACCTCTATGGATCCTGGAAGCACGTCAGGACCTAATATCTCACCCCTAAGGTTGAGTCTCCCAAATCTGTCCACTCTCAAGCTGACAGCTTGGTTTCTCCACTTCCATTAGTCGCCAGGCAGGAAATCCTCTCCTCACCTGTTCGCAATATTATTCTGGCCTCCCATAAGCCATCCACCAGAAGACTCTACAGAGATAAGTAGAAAAGGTTCACTCTCTGGTCTAAAGAACAGATGTTAGACCCTTTCTCAGCTCTTGTATTTGTTATACTTCAGTACTTTTCTGGGTTTTTTGAGAATGGAGCATCAGCTTCTACTATTCGAGTCAGATGCCATATGCTGCCCGGTTAAAGAAACTCCAGCTCTACTCAGTGGCATACTGCCTGTTCAGAGGCGATCTGTGCCTGACGTATAAAGCCATGTCCAACCCGGAATTAATGGACATGCTGCACCTCAGAAAATCCAAATCCCATCAAGCTACGTGCTCGAGAGACTTGAACCTCAGCACTGAAATAAATAGGACATGCTGGAGGGACAGATTCATAACCCAGAGGCTCCCTTCACTGTGGAATAAAATCCCAGTCCAGGTTAGGCAGAGTCCCTCATTGACTCTCTTCAAGAGGAATCTTGATGAGGATGGGAGATCGTAGGTTTACCCCGGGTATCACTTCTGTGTCGCTGTTAGACAGAGGCATAGTATACTAACCTCGAAATAGGGCATAGCAAAATAAATTTAAAATGGGTGACGAAAGCCAAACACATTCTGGCTAGGCTTATAAATGCCCTAGGGCAGATAGCCTAGTATGAACCTATGAACCTATGAGTCCTCTTGGCAGCTATCTCCAATTTTCATAATGGTCTAGAAGGCGTTCCACTTATCTCCACCCTCATATGCAAGACCTTTCTTAAAGGGGTTTTCCATAGCAGACCCCCAATCAGGTGGCGTTTAGAGACATGGAATCTCTCTCTGGTATTACAGTCTCTCTCTTTACCCCCTTTGAGCATGCTGCAAAATGTGACCTTAAATTTCTATCATGGAAATCTCTATTTTTGGTGGCTGTCACATCTGCTAGATGGATATCAGAATTACAAGCCTTATGCATCAAGAGTCCGTATTTATTCTTTCATAAAGACAGAGTATCTCTTCATACTAATTCATCTTTTCTCCCAAAGTGATTTCTGATTTCTCTGTCAACCAGTCCATTGAGCTCCCAGTGTTTTTCCCAAATTATTCCACTAAAAGAGAATACTGTCTACACTCATTATATCTACATAGACAATTATGTTTTTACTTGGATAGGACTAAATCTATGTGCAAGTCGGATCAACTTTTCATCTCCTTCTCTGGGCCAAAAATGGGATATGTCATATCAAAAGTTACTTTATCAAAGTGGCTCAGAGATCATATTACCTTTTCATACTCACTGGCGAATGAACCTAAACCTGTCAATATCAAAGCACATTCAATGAGAGCCATAGCAACTTCTGTTGCTTTTCACTCCAGAGCTTCTATGGATGACATTTGCACAGCAGCCATTTGGGCTACACCCCATACTTTCATTAAACATTACAAATTGGACATGGTCTCCAGGGGAAGAGCGTCCTTTGGCTCAATGGTACTCAGGAATGTTCTTCCATAAGGACCACCCAGGTTTTTAAGTAGCTTGGGATTCTGTCCCATCAGTGATGAATGGGAAGAAGATTAACAACATCAGATAAAGAAGTTATGTCTTACCAATAATGTTCCATTTATGTTGTTGATCTTCTTCCATTCATCACATCCATTCCTACCCTCCATCCTCCACCAAAGGCTCCTGGTGGATCTTATGCATCCTTGTGGTGTTTTCAGGGTTTTAGTGCAGAAATGGCCTCTGCTTTTACTTCTATATGTTTCATGCAAACTCAATCTGAGGTAACTGGGAGAAGGGCATTGTGGGTAGCAGCTTAGCTCGAGAGTTTTTGGTGTATGCGAGCTTGGTATTAGGCTGACTCGGTTCTGAGGGCTGTGAACCGAACCCATCAGTGATGAATGGAAGAAGATCAACAACACAGATGGAACGTTATGATAAGATGGAACTTCTTTTTTTGTGGAGGTGTAAGAAGCTGAGGAGGGTTGAGTCATCAATAACAAAGAATAGTAGACATAAATCCCTGCACAGAAGTGTATACAAGATAGAGTATAGGGCAGAGGTTCAAGCCCATCTAGGTATATAGGGTCTTTAATCTGGTATTTTTTAGCTAGGCATCTCTAGGGTCTTTCTAGTTGCGTGATGCAATTTAGTAAATATGTACAAAAAGTTGCATTATTTTCTATAATTGGTCTGATCAGGGTGGTGTATAGAGGAAGTATAGCTTCTTTTGATTTGGATGAGGTACCTCTAGTTATTAATGGACTAGAAAGAAGGATTTCCTGATGATTTTTCCTGCATAGTGATCAAAAAATGGGGAACTGTCTACCTTTTTGCTGTCTGAGGTGGCACCTCCTACGTCAACTCTGTGGGTTCTGTCTATTAGCCATAGGCTAATTTGTGCTACATATTATTTGCCATCTGTCTTGTAAAACAAGGGTCTGTGTTTAGGCATTTAAGTTTATTTGGAATACCAGCATAGGGAACACAGTCAAACATCTTGGCTAGATCCGGGTAACACTTGAACTGTATGGGTGCTATCTGCAGCTTCAGTGACTTTCTTGAATTTTACTAAATTAAATAGGTATGAACTCCCTTTAGCAAAAACATATTGTTGCTGGTCTACAGTATTATTTTTTTTATACTGGAGCTTATGAAATCATATATAAATTGGTATGGTTTTGCAAACTGCACTTATTAGGCAGATTGGTATATAATTACTGGAATTTGAGGTGGGACCCCATTATGGAGGGGCATGACAATAGCCATTTTTATAACTTAGGAACGTACTTTGCGGCTGTGCTTAAGTTGAACAGTTTTAGAAGTTTAAAATTATTTATGAATATCTTTGACTATAGTTGCAAATTTTAACGTGGGTTCCACTGTGGTCTTTCTTATGGTAACTAATATTGGAAAATTTTATTATAGGCTTTAGTTATATATTTTTTCTTTTATTATATAGCTTACTAATGTTGCATTCTGCCAAGATGGTTTATTTTTGTTTTCCATTATATTTGCTGTTGATTGCAACAGCTTACTTTAAATTACTGAACTAAAACTCATTGGCATAAACGACAGCTGAGGTACACGGGGCTGATAATTCTGCATTTCAGCTTTGAGTGGTCATCATATAGTTTTAATAGGTTTATCTTTTCAAAGTCTTTGACTTTAGAGGTGTTCACTGTGATGGGTATAGCTGCATGAATATTGTTACCGTGGCTACAGGTTGAGTGTTAGTGTACACTGTATGTGCTGGCCTGAGTGTAGAGGATAAGGATTACTTTGCAGACCACCTCCCATGTTGTGGCACAGAGTCTCATTAAAGCTACATATTATTAATTGTATGAATGGACCTGTGGAACTAGTTGACATGATGTAGGCTTGGTGCTGAACACTAGCACTGGTGTGGTTGAAACTTTGGGACTGGCTCCTGTGATATGGCATATATATAAACATGTTGCTGAATGCCAGCACTTGTGTCAGTAAACATGTGTGGGGCTGCTTGCCATGATGTGGCCCAGAGGTTTGCCACAGTACTGCCTGATGAGAGAAATATTCTGGATGCTCTGCTGAGACGTGTTGTAATGCAGCACTGTAACCAAAAGCCAGTCTGTGTGATCTGACTAGAGAGATAAAGTACTGCATTGCCAACTCACACCTAGTACATTTTATGGGGGGAACAGTATGGTTGTAACAGAGAGTAATTCAGTGCTTTGGCATAATCTATACCTTCTACAGGAGGGGTAAATGTCTCCTGCATGTACAACTTGTAAACTTCTGGCTATACCCTTGGTTGATACCGCATATTTTCCTCTTGCTCTTTATAATTTTTTTTTTTTTTTATTTTGATGAAAAGTGATGAGGATCACAGTCAGTCAGTATTGCCATTCATTAGAGTTTCATATCTCTTGGTGATCAAAAAATGCATGTTGCTCTATTAACATATAAGTGAATTAGAGTAATATTTAAAAATTATCCCTGATTTTGGGTCTTTGTCTCTCCATTATTTTTGGCTTTCTCCAGAATTCTTGAGCAAAGAAGTTGAGAGGTATGGAAGAGAGGACTCGGTTGAAAGATTTACTTCAACCACCTTAGGCTTGGAAAGACATAAGTCCTACAGTTTGCCTTATTACTGTTGTTTTATACTTAAATCAGATAAGAAAGTAAATGTATTTTTTCTTAGCTGTTTTGGTGTGTCACAGTGTCATACTGCTGTGTGGGCTGTGTTCATCTTTCATAAATGGATACACAGCGGCTGGGGCTATCTATAACTCTTACCTTCTGTGGTGAATCGATGCAGATTTCTAACACTAATAATGATAGGAAGACAAGAACTCAAACGTCTGTTATTCATTTAAATGGATGTTAACGTAAGACCTGATATTCTAGTTAGTATCTAAATATATAAAAGAAGAGGACCATTTATTTTTTATCTACAGATTGATTGATTTATTGATATTTGATTACTGGCAAAGTCCAACTGGGTCGGTGCCCATTTTTAGAGAAGTTGTACAGAGAAAAGATCCAGTTTCATATGCATCAGTAATTATGGACCTTTATTTTTCTGAGCTGCGAATTAATGGCCATGCAAAGAGAGCAATTCACCAGCAGCAACTTGATTTACATTGCTGGGACTTCATTTTTTATCAAATTGGTAATAATGGGGGAGAGGGGGGCAGTTGATGCATGAAAGCAAAGGACATTTAGGATGATTACAATCAAGAGGTCATTATTGTGACTGTTGGGATTGGTGTGAAAAGAGCAAACAATGGGAAGCCAGCAGACTGTAGCATTCGGTGTTTATTCCAAACTAGCTCATAAGCATGATATAAAATAAAAAAAAGAGACAAAACAGACCAGTTTCGGCTGTAAAATTTACATAGCCTTCATCAGTGCTTTAAAGACATGAGACCTTGCTCTCTTTTTTATATATGTAACCACTAGGTGAGGCTCTAAATTAGTAAATTAATTAACAATCCTGATTAAAGGTACTCATTAAGTCCTAGTGAAAAAAGACCCCCACCAGTTTAATAATCCATTTCTTTTCTTTACTGTTCAAAATTTGATGCCATCCTGCTTTATTTGTCCTGTTTCCAACGATTCTGCCTATCACAGTAAACTTAAAAGATGCATTATTGTGTACCTCAGTGTGCTTATATAAAGCATTGGTAAGCTTCTTATGCCTAATGTCACTATAGTGTTCAGAAATTCTGAATTTGAGTGGTCTACATGTTTGTCCCACGTAAAATGCAGAACAGGTACAGGTAGCCAAATAGATCACCCAATCCATCTGGCAATTTGCAAAAAAGAAAACATCAAATGCTTGACCAGTATTTTTACTACTGAACTGGCCTGTTTTCATTACTTTTCTGCAGTGGGTACAATGACCACAAGGAAAACATCCTTTGAGCTGATCCCCCATAAGGGTAGTTTGGATGGAATCACCCTTACATCTCTATCCATGTTTATAATGACTCAGATATGACCCCAGGTTCTTACCTCTTCTAAAAGAAAAGTGACATCTGTCATCCAAAAAAATCGGAAAGTTTGACATCCGCTAAAATGATGTTCCAGTGCCTGCGAACACTGTTAAGTAAAAGATCAGTGTTTCTTCCATAGGTGGTGACCAATCGAATAATGGGGTTCTTGTCCAGGATCTTGTCCCTATATCTCAAAAGGTCCTGCCTGTCACGATTATCCACCCAATGTCTGGCTTCATAAATATTCACCATTTTGTAGCCTCTATTCCTGAATCTGGTGGTTAAATCTTCCTTATAGGCCTCACAGGTGGCATCATTTGAACATATTCATTTCATACGTAAGAATTGTGATTTCAGAATATTTCTAAATATATATGGAGAGTGAAAGCTGGAAGCATGGAGAAGGAAGTTGTATTGGGGGTATTTACGATATACCTCAGATGCCAATGTATGATCACTGTTCCTAGCTACTAAGACATCTAAGAAGGTGATCCTGTCGATGTTATAATTGACTGTGAATTGTATACCCCATTTATTATCATTTAAGTACCCAGCAAACTCCATAAGATAGTCAGAATTGGATGTCCATACTAGCCAGCAGTCATCCAGATATCTTCTCCAGATGTCAGCCTCATCTAGATATAGGTTATGCGCATTGTCATAGATGAGTTGTTCCTCAAGGTGGGCCATAAAGAGATCAGCATATATGGGAGCAAAGGAAGCTCCCATGGCCATGCCTTGAATTTGCAAATAGCATTTGTTCTGATAGTAGAATACGTTCTTGGTTAGAATGTGTTCAGCAAGGCAAACTAAAAAGGTATTAAAGCTATGTTGGTACAATTCAGACTTGTATAGCCAATACTGTAATGCGTCCAGGCCCACCCAGTGGGGAATGTTGGTATACAATGCATAGACATCTAGGGTACAGAGTAACCACCCTGGCTCAAGCTACATCTCAGAAATATCCTTAAGGAATTCCATAGTGTCCTGGATATGAGCCCTAACCCATTTCAAAAATGGTTTCAGATATTGCATAAGAAACTGGGATAATGGTTCTGTAATCGAGCCCCTACCTGAGACTATTGGTCTACTGGGTGGATTTTCAAGATTCTTATGGATTTTGGGTAGGAAGTAGATGTACTGATTCGAAGTTTCCGACACCATGAGATGATATAAAGTGGTATCCGTAATGATTCCCCTGTTCTTGGCTGACACCAAAAACTGATCAATTTGTTTCTTGAAACTAGGAGTTGGATCCAATGCCATATGGGTATAATAACAACCATCATTAAGCTGTCTCTCAGCTTCCATATCGTATTGGGTCCTCCTGGACAACTACCGCCCCACCCTTAACTGCAGGTAATATTGCCAAATCATGATTGTTTTCCAGTTCAGAGGTTGTTAGATTTGGCCCGGAACTACCTAAAGTGAAAATGCAGATCTTTGAGAATACAATTCTGAAGCATTAGAACATGCTTATTATTGGAAAATGGATGCCCACTCTCATAGTCAGCTTGATCCCTATGGAACTTCCTCACTTTCCTATCTTTGTTTTTCCAAAGTTAAGAGATCTTGGCTGAGTTTCCTGAGGCCAGTATTACAGGATTCTTGTCTTTTAAATTTCAGAATATCTGCACACATTTGAGTGATTTCCATTATGTCCTTATCAATAGTTCTCTCATAGTGGGCGGCTAGAACTTCCACAAAACTCATGGAGGCTCTTTGTTGAGCCGAAGCCCATTGTTCTGTCAATGCTGTGTCAGTGTTATTAACTAATGGCTGTATACGTACCCTAAGCCCCCTTGGTGAAATTCCTTTGGTTAGGTAAGCCTTAAAGAGCTTTGAGTGCCATACATTAGTCCATAAGGACCTCATGCTTTTATTTAATTTAAGAAATTGTGCCTCACATATACTCTCCAAAGGCAAATCCTCCGGCCCATTATTCTAATTATTTGTATTACCAAGACCAAAGATGGCCAGATCATTACGATCTGAGGATAAGCCCTGTAGTAGGTTGGTTAGATCCATTGGTGATCAATAAATTTGTAGAATGACCACTTGTTTAAGCCGTATCTGTCCCTTATATGAAAGCTAGATATTGGAACTATAAGTCAAAACAAAAGTGCCCCAAATACAGCAACCAAGACCCTTGGCTTGATCCAAAATCAATTGCAAAGTAGAAAGCAAACAATATTGTTTCCAAAATTGTTAATATACAAGTCCCAAATATGTCACTCTCAACCAAGTTGGCAACTCTGCAGCACTGCTACGTTTATATAACTTGCCAATTACAATGTAAAAACAATTGGTATAATATGGGCAATGTTAGCCCCTGCTATTCAGTCCCTTGAATGTCAACATCGATTATTCATAAGCAGTGCTAAGTCCATTTATCCATAACATCCACCTTAAAAACTAAAATGAACTATAATAGCCCTTGCTGTTACTGAGTATTAGTTCCCACATCAGAGGGGAGAAACTTATGAATCCAACTAGGATCAATTCAGTGGTCTTGCAAAAATAAATATAGCCAATATCTAGCTGTTCAGTAGGACACCATAGCATCAGTATTCATATTCAATAGTAATATTGAGTCCACCAATGTAAATATTCCTCCTTGTTTGTCTTTCGGCTTTTCCCAGTTAGGGGTCACCACAGCGGAACTCCGGTCTGTTAATGATTGGCAGTTGGTTTTTATGGTGTCGAGTTGCCAGCCTGATGCCCAACCTTCAACGAAGGCACACCCATTCAACGCATGTCTTTCAAATGCCCGCTCGACCGCGGGGAGGACATGCAGACTCCACACAGAAGGCACTCCCAACCCAAGCTGAGAATCGAACGGGAGAACCTCTTGCTGTGAGGCAACAACACTACCGTTGCACCACCGTGGAATTCCTTCATTAACGTTGTGTGAAAAAGATCCCCTTGTTCACTAATTATCACACTCCCATAGGGTTGGGTTAATGTTTTAAGAAAGCCCCTATAGGCAGCATTATATAGTCCAAATCAATTCCTGAAAGGTTTAAGGAATCAGCTAATATATATCCCTAAGTACTCTTTAATGTGCCTCCATATAGAGTTAACAAAAAACTGTTCCTGTTTTGAATCAGAAAAAATAATATTCATTCCAAGAGCACAAAATGAAGGGGAAATAACTATCTAGGTGGTTTAGAGTTACATAGTAATGTAAAACATAGCAAGCATCATAAAACAAGCTCAAAAGTTCAATGCCCCAAAAAGCAAAATGCTAGGGCTTGGATCTAGTCTGTATGGTTCAGCAAAAACTGTTACTATTAATCATAGAGCTTGTTATATAAGGGAACTGCAAATGCATTATAAATCCTTCCCCTAAACAGTTAGGCTCATTTCATTATCCAGTATGCATAACACCATAATAATATATGGATCATAAGAACCCAACCTATAAAGCTGACATAAACCTACTCCTATACTCAATCATATGAAAATGGTATCCCAACAGGTTTTCAAAAAGTTATCCGCATTGTTTGCATATATCAATAATTGTCAAGTTTCATGTTCATAGTTGAAAAATATATATACCAAAAACCAAAAGCAGTTAATAACATACAATGCCCCAAAACCAAACTGAAAAAATAGTAGTGTTTTGCTGTCCAACTGAATGTTCAAAGATATTCTTGTCAATCGTAACCCTTATTACAAGCTGCGGCCTCAAAAAACAAATAGGTTCCCTTTAGAATGTAAAAACGATTCCAAATCTGCATTTTGAAAAGTTATTCTGATGAGTCTGATGATTATCTCCACAGAATTAGTACACAGCACGCATCCTGTTATTGAGAACGAACTACAACCAGTCCACTAAAGATGGCGCCCAATGCTACAAAAGATAGACACAGTTAATACAATTCAATGTCACAGGAATAAGTCAAAATAAATTCCCTTGGTGTTAGTAAGCCCACGTTATTTTTGTACAGTCAAAATTGCAAAAGTGTTTTGTCACACACACTACTCACGATATGTGATAGTCCCAAAAGCTTGGTATTCAAATGCCCAGTATGATTAAGCAACCAGAACTCTGTAATTGCTCCAATCACTAAATGTAAATGTCCCTGTATTAAAATGTTGCAGAAAACGTACTAGATGCATACAATGTTCAAGAAGCTTCACCCGGCCCTTCCGTTAGCATAGCCTGATGTCAGGCGTTCAAGAATCAGGAAAGCTGAAAAACTTGCTTGTAACCACTCCAACGGCCGTAAAGACGAAATGGAATGAGTATATCCACAGTTGTTGGCAGGAAAAAAAACAAAAACCAAAGCAATATGCCTCACTAGTGGTATTACGCTTAAATGTATCCTCATAAGGTTGAGCTGTTCCTGGTGCACAGCAGACCACAGGTCAACAGCAAGGGAAAGCAGATGAACTATGAGTTAAGCAGCCCCTGCAAGTACGGCAAATGCATGGCTCCAAAAAGACCTGATAGCAATACAAAACAAAGGGAAGCCAGCAGACTGTAGCATTCAGTGTTTATTCCAAACTAGCTCATAAGCATGATATAAAATAAAAAAGAGACAAAACAGACCAGTTTCGGCTGTAAAATTTACATAGCCTTCATCAGTGCTTTAAAGTCATGAGACCTTGCTCTCTTTTTTATATATATATATATATATATATATATATATATATATATATATATATATATATATAGCCACTAGGTGAGGCTCTAAATTAGTAAATTAATTAACAGTCCTGATTAAAGATACTCATTAAATCCTGGTGAAAAAAGACCCCCCAGTTGGCTAGTATGCAGATCAGATTCTGACTATCTTATGGAGTTTGTTGGATGCTTAAATGATAATAAATGGGGTATACAATTCACAGTCAGTTATAACATCGACATAATCACCTTCTTAGATGTCTTAGTAACTAGGAACAGTGATCATACATTGGTATTGGAGGTATATCGTAACTACTCCAAATACAACTCCCTTTTCCATGCTTCCAGCTTTCACCCTCCATACATATGTGGAAATATTCTGAAATCACAATTCTTACTGCCACCTTTGAGGTATGTAAGGAAGATTTAACCACCAGATTCAGGAACAGAGGCTACAAAATGGGGAATATTTATTAGGCCAGACATTGGGTGGCTAATAGTGACAGGCAGGACCTTTTGAGGTAATAGGGACAAGACCCTGGACAAGGACCCCATTATTCGATTGGTCACCACCTATGGAAGGAACACTGATCTTTTACTTAACAGTGTTCGCAAACACTGGAACATCCTTTTAGCGTATGTCAAACTTTCTGATTCCAAACGTCCAGACCACTCAAATTCAGAATTTCTGAACACCATAGTGACATTAGGCCTAAGAAGCTTACCAATGCTTTATATAAGCACACTGAGGTACACAAGAATGCATCTTTTAATTTTACTGTGATAGACAGAATCATTGGAAACAGGACAAATAAAGCAGGATGGTATCAAATTTTGAACAGTAAAGAAATGAAATGGATTATTAAACTGGGAGGTCTTTTTTCACCATGACTTAATGAGTATCTTTAATCAGGACTGTTCATTTACTAATTTAGAGCCTCACCTAGTGCTTACATATATAAAAATGAGAGCAAGGTCTCATGTCTTTAAAGCACTGATGAAGGCTATGTAAATTTTACAGCCGAAACTGGTCTGTTTTGTCTCTTATTTTATATCATACTTATCAGCTAGTTTGGAATAAACACTGAATGCTAGTCTGCTGGCTTCCCTTTGTTTTGTATTGCTATCAGGTATTTTTGGAGCTGTGCAGTTGCCATACTTGCAGGGGCTGCTTAACTCAAAAGAGCAAACTGCCCAAAAACTGCACATTGAAATACATTTACAGTGATTCTTTTTTGTTTACTTTGTCTGGCAGGAATCCAAATAAATGTGTGGGCAGTGGCAGGAATCCAAGTAGATATGTGGGCATTGGTAATACTACACACTTCCCACAGCATCATACACTTCTATAATTTCTTGTTTAATTTTTATGGAAGTCGACTTATGAGGGTGGTGAGCCCTATACTTGCTGGGAGGGGGGTCTATGCATGAAAGCAAGGGAAACAAAGAAAGGTGGAAAATTGCACCAAAAAATAAACCAATAAATCCTAAAAGGTGCAATGCGAGAGATGAAAAAGTCCACAATGTAATTTTATTAGCCAAGGAAAGCCACAAACCAGACCAACGAAAAGTTCATAAACACATTAAATATAAATCACAGCGTTTTCGTCTTATTTCACAGACTTCATCAGATAAATAACAGTGTAATATAATGCTATATATATAGTAAAAACAGCCTAATAATTAAGTGCTAATTACTTTAATTGATTAAAATTTAAGGAACAATAGCATAAAAAGAACAAATGGACATGGACTTGTTCTCTTATATAAATCTCATAACATTTAAATACAAAATAAAACAAAAATATATTTCAGTGTATGAATGTTAAAAAACCTTGTTAAAAACTTATTTGTTGAACCTTTTCATAAAGAATGCAGGTTTCTACTTAATTATGTATTTAATGCTCTGCATTCTTCTATTGTAAAGTTAAAGGCACACCAGTCTTTGTAAGTAAATGCTGTCTAGTGGCCACTTTAAAAAAAAATTTTTTTCAAAACCTTAAAGCTTAGCTGCCCTTAATTTTAGTAAAGGTTTTATAGAAGTAAATTCATTTAAACCAGGGGGTTGGCCCGCTTGGAGAGTTATTTGCCACCATAACTCTCTAAATTCAATCATATCTTCCCAAGGGCCACCCCTGACATTAACTTTAACCTGTTCTAAAACCATAAATCCATATGTGGCACCCTTGCATTCTATACTATGTTTAAATAGGGCATTGGTTTCTTTCCTTACTGATATTTCATATATGTGTTCATATATTCTCTTTTTAAGCTTCCTCTCTGATTTACCCACATAAAAGGAACCACATATTTTACAAAGAGCTAGATATATTATCCCTTTGGTGTCACAATTATAAAATTCTACACTACAAATCCATCTGTCCCTGCTTTCTAAATAATACTTCTCAATGTTAAGAATGTAGGGACATTGGTTACATCGGCCACACTTGTAGGTACCCTGCCTGCCTTTATTGGTCACTACACCATATTTATTCTCTAAAATACCCTTAATTCTACTAGAATTTTTGTAAATAATTTTATGTGAAATATTGGCTATGTTTTCTATGTCAGATATAGACACGAACCTTTGCCATTCTTTCAAAAATATCCTTTTGACACAATTATTTACTCCATTATATTCTAGTATTAGGGCTTGTTCAAATCTTCCCTTTTGTTTTTCACTAGTACCTTCATCCAGATGAATACAATTATTCAAAATAGGTTTAAACTTGGTTAACCTTCCTTTACCCACTTCATCTCTAAACATAGTAATAAAATTCAAAGGATACTCTCTCCCCAAAAGCATCCTTGCAGTAAATCACATTCCTTGATGAATTCACTTTCTGCACTTGTCATGCGGCTACCTCTCACGAATTGCCCCTTAACAATATTCTTTTTATAGTGTATGGGATGTGCACTTTCATAATGGAGAAAGGAATTACAAAATGTTGGTTTTCTGTATATTTTACTTTCAAAGTGTTGGCCTTCTTTATATATTTTTATATCTAAATATACCATTTTGTGTTCAGAAATATTGTAGGTAAATTTTAAGAAATTAGTAGTATTATTAATATGTCATAAATTCTTTCAATCTCTCTTCACCTGCTGTCCAAAATATCACTATATCGTCAAGAAACCTATGATATAGTGTCCAACAATCTTTATATCTTGTATTAAAAATGTACTTTTCCTCCCATTTAATCAAAACTAAATTGGCGTAGGTGGGAACAAGCTGCTCCCATTGCTACCCCCTGCGTTTGTTTATAAAATTCACCATTGAAATATATATAATTGTTTTTTATGAACTTTTCGTTGGTCTGGTTTGTGGCTTTCCTTGGCTAATAAAATTACATTGTGGACTTTTTCGTCTCTCGCATTGCACCTTTTAGGATTTAATGAAAGCAAAGGACATTTATACAAGTTATGCAACACATTCTTTGATATGGCTAGTCTAGGGGAGATGAAGTATGAGTATTGGTTACTTGTAGTAAGTAGGGGGATGGTTTGTTGACTTGCTTAACTTGGTTCTCCTTTCCCACAAATGGTTTGACCCCAGAGAAAGGTTATATTAATTAAAGGGTATAGCTTCTTACAACACCTAGGACAGACTTGACAGAATCCTATGAGAGACAGTAGAATCAGTTAGAAATAAAAGTATGCAAAGGAGTTAATAATAAATCAGTAGAAGTAACCTATGCCAGGAGCATGCATACAAGTTCTGGAATGAGAGGTTGAAATAAATTGTCATTTTTTTTTTTCCTTTCCTCACAATCAGACATCAGAGGTGTAAATAGATGGTGGATGCCTTTATGACTAAGGTAAGCTGAAATGGTACTGTGGCTATTATGTTTTTTTGTTTTCTTCTCAATGAGACACTTGAAGTGTACAAAATGTAGGTGTCAGTTTTTTTTTTTTTTTTGGGGGGGGGCATATGATGTATGAAAGCAAACAGCAGTCACTTCTGACTGACCATAGGTACATTTTTGTGAGGGGAGCACCTGTTAAAGAGCAATGTGTTCATTACATTTCCATGATTCCTTCAAAGTCAGAGGTACTGTACCCTTCTCATCAGGGACATATTATACTGGAACAGTATGCATGCATTTTGTACCAAAGCTCCTTAAAAGAAGTCCATGATTTTTTTATCATCAAGTGTTTTCAGATAACTGAAATATGACCTCTTGAAAACAGCTATGAAATTCACCAATTCAGAAGGCTTTTGTTCTCAGTCTGACAATATGCTTGGTTTCTCCCTGGGTGTTCTGCACAAAAGGCTGGGTGATTTATGAAGGCAAATGACAGTTACAGAACTATTCCTGATTGCTGATATGTTTTTTTTTTTTGGGAGAATGACAGGATCTGTCAAAATGCCATATGGCTATTATATTTATGTAACTGCAGTTAAAGGTAGTGTACCCTCTCAGAAATTGGACAGTCCATTGGATCATTGTGTCTTTTGTACCAAATGCCTCATTAGAAGTCTTTCATTTTTGTATAGTGAACTCTTTATTGAACTGACATATGGTCTTTTATATACTGCTGGTAAATCCATGTTTTCAGAGGGCTTTTGTTGTCATGGTCCACCACTATGCTTGGTATCCGCTTGGGTACTGTATGACTTCTGAAAAAAGGGCTGGGAGCAGCTGATGTGTGAAATCAAATGGCTATTATAAGGATCACCTTTAATTGATTATTGACATGACGTGTTGAGAGAGGTAACAGTATCTTTTACAAACCAACATGACCATTGTATTTGTGTGGTTCCTCTCAGAAAGGTTACAATAGTCTGCAGGACATGCTTGTTTAACACCAGAGTACTTGATTTTTGTTTAATGTGAACTTTCTTTGGGGAACTGACGTATGCTTCTTATATACAGCTGTCAAAGCCAGCACTCAGAGGACATGTGTTGTCACAGTCCATCACTGTCATTTGTTTTTATCTGGGGAGTATTTGACCTCTGCACAAAAGGAGGGGGCAGGTGACGAAGGAAAACAAATAGTTTCAAGATCACCTTTGATTTACTGATATGGTTTGTTGGGTTTACGGGCTCTGTTAAAGATATATATGAATGTTATACTTTTTATCATGTCTTCACAGTCAGTAGTGGGCCATCTCAAAAGTAAAACAGTCCACTGCGACAGCATGTGTATGTTTTGTACCAAAGCACCTTATTACATGCCCTATAGTTTTGAACTGTGATCTGTCTTCAGGGCTCTGACATATGACTTTTTATGTACAGTTAGTAAACCCAGAGTTTCTGAGCTGCTTGTGTTGCGACAGTGTGGTAGTATGTCCAAACTGTATGTATACTAAGTACACAGAATCTAAGAAGTGAAATTACTACATACTTTCCAGAAAAATGTTTGTATTAAATTTAATATGTTGTGGCTACAATGCCATGCTTTCAACAGATAACTATGTGGAGTCAAATTTAATAAAATATGCTGAACTGGAAGATCTGTGGTTAGAATTCCCATCTTAAGTGTGTTTTGTAGCAAAATATCATGTTATTACTTAAATGATTTGTAATAAGTTACAGCAAAGTGTACATTGTTGGTGTACTTTGTGGAGCGGAATCTTCGTGCACCTATTGAAACAGACTTTACACCATTCAATTAATTCCAGTGACTCAATAGCATTCTGTATGCCTAGGACTGTTGTGGTAGCAGCTCTTTCATAGTGTTCTTTTTTTAATTAAAACAACAAAAAAAAAGAGCAATCGAAATTCTCCTTTCTCTGTTGCTTCCTTTACACAGCACTGATGTATTGTGTAAGCGTGGGAATGCAAGTCCCATAAGCATGCGCAGTACATCAGGAAAGCCCCAGGATACCACGGAAAAATGTAGAACAGCATGCCGCCCTTATAAAAGGACATTATTTAAGAAAGGAAACTTTTTTCTTAAATAATGTCATTGTATAATAGCAATAACCCATGGCTGGGTGTGGGTAATGCTTCACCCTCATGACCAAACCACACCAACTGTGGGTAAATCTGGCATTACCCACACCCAGCCGTGGGCTATTTGCTATATTATACAACTGTATTCTTTGTCAGTGTTATAGTGAAATTTTAGTCAGTACTCAGTTATATTAATTAGGTGTAAAGTGCATTATAAGACAAAATTGTGTGTGTCTTTACAAATGGATCCACCATCAAAGGGCATTTTGTAGCTGAATAAATTGCTATAACACTTTATATGGTTAAAGAGAAATGGTCCTTTATTGCTAGGTACCACCAGTAGTCTAATGTGGTCATTTGGATGATGTGGTCTTGCTATTTGTTTCATAAAAGCATACACTTTGTATCTTTTGGACCTGACAAACAGTATCTATGTCAGTCATATCCTTGGTGTGTTCTTATGAAATAAGAACCAAGAAAAGTACTATTATATAGGGAAAATCATTTTTTTGTCATTTTTATGTTATACCAAAGTACACATCTTCTACATGGCTTGACAGGCACATACACATTTCAGATTATGTTATCTTTTTCTCTTATGGCAGTAGCTTCCAAACATTAAATTAATAAATGCCCTTTTTACATCATGAAGTTCCCCACTTGCCCTCCTTCAGCCTTTTCAGGCACCTCTGTCAGTACCTTATAATACATCCACTCAAATGTTGCAATCTTCACAGTCACATTCAGGATATAGCCTGTCAGTAAAGAGGAAAAAACAATCCTAGGCTGCAAACATATCCCAGGCTCAGCGTCCTGCTCTGTATCAGCAGTACAATCCATATGTTAGTCTCCACTGGGTTCTCACTCCAGCCTTCCCTTCCAGGATCTTCGTCCAGTTCCTTCAGATTCTCCTCCAGGTGATGGGAGATAACATTCTGGTTGCTACTTTCAGGCAACCTCCTTATATACCACTTAGACTGTCAGTTAAACTCTTGTTCTCCAGCTAACCCCTGTGAGAATATTCCCGCTCTCCATACTGCAATATATATTTTAAGGTGCCTTCCATGTTTCCCAGTCACATTACAGTATTGATCACTGATTAGAAAGTATTAATTTCAACCACAGTCCAAGGTGGAACTATTACCACAAAAAGAGTATAGAGTAAGTATAATGTTTAGAATTTGGTCACAGTGGACATTATATGATTGACAGTCTATGGAATACAGTCTGGGTTCCTACTTACAAGGTTAATTTTCACAAAAAGAAAATAATTACATGTAAATTAATTCTAATTAAATAGCTACATATATATTTTTGTAAATTATTTTATATTATTGTGCAATTTCTTTGAAGTACAAACAGAAGGATGGTAGTATGCAGTAATAGTGAGAGCTTAGCTAACAGACATGGATAGCTGCTATATGAGAGTTAATATACTACATACAGGGTTTGTTTATTTGAATATACAGATGTGTTAGCATATACTAATAATAAGCAGTCATATATAATTCTAATGCATACATTAGCAACCAGACAATATTTAACAAGAAAACGATAATTTCCAAAAGAGTTCTGCTTCATAAACTATTTACATTTTAAGCAAGCAACTATTACATCAGACGTCTACAGTAATTATAAGAACACAGATGTCAACAAACAAATCCTCGGTTGAGTACAATTATGGTTTGTTTTAAAGTTTTATTAGAATATTATATAGTGCTACAATATATAGGTTGTATTGGGTGGTATCAAAGTGATTGGGTCATGTGATAGCAGGATATGATAAACAATTGCATATTATGAGTCTTTCTTGCAGATGTGCAATTCATTTGGACCTCAACTCTATAACTATTGGGCTGACTCAGATAATATGCTGGTAGGCTGACACATTGTTTGGGTTTATTCTGCAGTTGTTGGGTTTGCTCAAATATCTGCTGGGAGGCTACCCCACAGTTTGGGTCCATTACTGGAAAAGGCATGTTTAGATAAAGTGAGATTATTGGTCTATTTAAAATTTATGCATTGTTTTGAACTTGACTGCAGGGTATAATTAGAGGTTGTGGTTGTTAGTATTAAGAAACGTTGTGGGGTGGAGGTGTTATACAGGATTCTGTATATTAATATAAGGAATAACAAAATGGAGCTTTCATGTATTGGAAGCCAGTTTACCCGTGTAGAGGGAGGCAGTGATATTTGTAATGTGGAATAAAGGATGACTTGGCAAATATGACTAGAAAGTGATGTCATGTCTGCTAGACATTTTTAGAAGAACATCAAAGAGATGTAGACCATATTCTAATTCAGACTGAAGGATTACTTAACTGATGGACGGCCCTATCTTTATGAGTGAAGACTCTGAGATATATTAACAGACTTTGATAGTTTTATGAATTTAAGAATGAAGCAGGCTGGCATGTTTGGTCATAGTTAGACAGGGACCCAGTGTGATTCACAGGTATTTGAAAGTGGTGACTGGTTCAACTGTGGAATTTTCTAGAAAGGATGAGTAGGTCTTTGGATAGACTGACCTTGTGAGAGTAAAAGAAAATTGTACTAGCTTTGGTGTCCTTAGCTCATTTCCTCCAGTGGAACTCTATTATATAGAGTTTATACTCTAACTTCCAGTGGGTGTGGCCTGAATCTTTTGAAAACAAAATGAAGTTATTGCCTCACCGTCCAAACAAATGGTCATATCTTTAGAACCATAAGTTATGTTAGGCAAACTGTTTATCACAAAGTAATCTTTACAGTGGTTGCATTCATTCAGTTCTTGGTATTAAAGTCAATTTTATAGGCCACAATAAACAGAGTAAATAATTTCCTTAATGTTATATAAACAGTTTATGATATTTCAGTAATAATTCAAGAAAAACACAAACTGCAAACAATTTTCATACAACTAAAAAATGTAAAACTATAGAGATACCACAAAAAAGTCAGTAGAATCTGATCATCGGATTCTATTGGCTTTTTTGTAGCATCTCTATAATCTTCATACAACTGTTAGCTTTTTTTCAGGATTAAGCAGTTCTGTCTATATCACTTGATTCAGAGATATTTAGAGAAATATGAAAATTATTGCAGTATAAATAAATAGTATATAAATAATATTTATTATCTCTTTAGCTGTACTAGACAGAGGTCAGATATCAATGCAGTCATGTTTTATGATGAAATCTTTTAATATATTGCATAAAACATGGTTTTGGAATTATTAGCACAAATATAAAAGTAATATTTGACATCTAGAGGCATTAGTAGGATGTAACTGCAGAAACATCTGGAGATGTCACTAAGCTGCAGTAAGTTAAGTATTAGCTGTTTTTATGTTAATGTTTTGACAGTCTAGGGTTAGAATAACATCTTGGGCACCTGTAGGAGCTAGAGGATGAGTGTGCATCCTCTGGTATCTTACCCCATCCTAGGGGTGGGAGGCAACCCTGGCTCATCACAGGGGAGACACCTAGCAGGAGCACCAGGTGTTCCACCCTATGGAGTTCAAGCCTAGAAAGCCAGCACTGCCAAGTGCAGTCACACAATAAGTACAGGTAAATTCAGCATGCAGTCATGCTTCTGCTTATAAGGAAACTCAGGGGGTGGGGGTTCTCATCCAGAAGAGAGGGTAGACCACTCAACAGGCCCATCTCCCTACCACCTGGCTCTTGCAGTGAAGTGGAGTTGGTGAGCTGTTGGGATTCCCAGGCAAGAATGAATGGTTCATAGGGCTTTCACCAAGCCTATTAAAGCCCAGTTCCCACTTCCAGTGGTACAAATGGCCTGTCCATGCAGAAAGAGCAACCAGTGTGCTCTGTCTTACTGACAGAATATATACATACATTTGTGGCAGTTCTGATATATGATTGCAGTTGACTGTGGATGGTATCAATAGAAGTGGATGAGTAGAAAACAATGTATATCATCAGCATATAAAAGTATGGTGGTTTGTAGGAGAAGGGTGACTATAAAAAAAAAGAATAGCATGGACCCTGGTACTGACCACTGGGGAGTCCATTGTCAACTGTATCAGATGAGACAGGATTTGTCCTGTGTTAAGTTAGTAGAGTCTGCTGGGTAGGTAGTTTTTAAACCAGGGAAACATTGATGTACCATGGTTGTAGATGTATATGGAGTTTAGGTGGCGGGAGTAGTTGACAATACCAAAGTTTTTCATATGTTTACAGGGACATAGAGTCTGTAAGGGAAAGAAAGTTTGGCCACGTGATTTTTGCTTCAGATGAATTTGTGTTTGTGGGTTGAGAGGAGAGGTATTTTTTTATAGATAAGTAGTTTGATTTTGAACTAATTTTTCGAGCAGCTTACCCAGATGCAACGATAGTCAGTAATCTGACTAACTTGTAATTTAATATTTTGAATTAAGATTAAGGTGGCTATTTTCCGTTGTGAATGGTATGACTACTTTGCAAGGGACAGACTGGATGGAATCCTTGGTGAACAGTATAATCTTTGCATATTCTGAGGAACAATGGAACTATTGCAGCTGCTGCACTACAATGGTACAGTAATGGATCAAAAAATTTTTTTTTCCCGTGGTTTTAAGAAGATTCTTCCCAAATAAAATGGTGAGAGGTAAGGTTCAGTTGGCTAGCTAGGAGCAGGGTGGACGGGATTGTTAGATTTGTTGGGGGGGTAGAGTAGAAATACTCTTAAATCCTAAAATATACAAAGTAATTGTAACCTATGAAATCTGCTGCATGGATAACATGCATTCTGTTCTTAATCTAACATAAGGTGATTGTTTAATTATGATAGCTTATTCACAAATCTTTCAAGTGGTGTTGGTCTGAAAAGGCCTTGGCTAGATCAAGATAAGCAGCATGAACAGTATGACCACTGTCCATCCCTTGATTAACCTTCTCAAAAAAGGTGAGAAGAATTAGCAAGCATGATCTCCCTTTTTATGAAGCCAAATTGTTGGGAGTTGAACCTAAGGAGATTTTTGATATTCATGATTTGTGAGACTGGCACTGTTCTGCTTGTAGTTTTCAGGGCCAGTAATGGGTCCACCCTGTGGAAAGGGCATCATTACAGAAGTATGCCAGGAATCGCAATCAAACCATGTAGATCGGCTTAGATTAAGCAGTTTAAGGATTCTTTGACATGTGCATGTTTGACATTGTTTATCAGACAGCACAGTATATTATCAGGAAGCATTTTTGCTCCGTGAAAGTACCTTTAGGAAATGCTTCTTTGTAATGGTAGGTGGTGAAAGTGTCTCAGGGATGAATGGAGTTGGGATTAGTGTTTTCAACAAGAAACTGGCAACAAATCAATGCCAGTGTATCTGTGATATAATCTGGGTTTGAGTTAGGGCTCCACTGTAGAAAAGTTCATAACAATGTTGCAAATTATTTCTTAGTTTGTTAATGAAGCAGAGGTAAGGCTTGTAAATTATTCTTTGCTTCAGATGCTAACCTCAACTTTGAGGATTGTTTTGTTGACCTTTACTGTGGCCTTCAGTTTCCTCATGAGTTTTTTTTTTAATACTATTCTCATGATGGAGAGTCTAGGCAGATGAATAGGGGAATAGTGTTTATTTTGGAAGGAGTGATAGTTTCATCTTGTTCCAAAAAGGATTTGGAGTAGGACAATGTTCTGCAGTGCCTTACCGTGCAGTGTTCTACTTTAGCTTGAGATACTATTGTTGAGATTTTTGTACACATGGACAAGGCAATATAATGAGTTTTGATTGGGATGTATAGTGCTTTTGAGATCCATGGTTTCTTAGAGAATTTTCTACAGAAGCAGCTGGTAGAGAAGCATTTACTTTGTAGTTGGAGTAATATTAAAGTTAGAAACATGTAGGTAATGTAGAGATGTATTGTTTTGCAGAACCAAGTTTAATCAGTTGTACTGAATGCTTTAATACTCTCAGATGATCTGTGTCATAGTATACAAAGTACTGGCGGGGCTTGCTTGTAGTTGGATCAACTGATGGTGATGGAATAATGATCACTAAGATTTAGAGGGTGGACAGTAATGTGCTGAATTTTAGCAGATTTTTTAGGAAGATGTTGAGGAGGGTGTGACTACTACTACTACAGCTGGTGCCAGAAAGCTCAAAAATTATCTGAATTAGATTGGCTTTACTTGTGATTCCAGCAATGTTGGATTTATGTGGATTTTTATATTAAAGTCATGGAAGTGGGGAAGGCCGGGCTTTTAAGAACTAAGTGTACAGAGATCTTGAAGTAATTTGTTAAACAATAAGGAAGTAACAGGGCATGGGCAGTAAAAGAATAACTAGTATTATGGTTGAGTGAAAAGCAATGATCCAGTTGGGGGAACTCATCACAGATGGATGAAGTTGCACATTAGAGCAGATGAGATGTTGTTTTCAACAGAAGTAAGAAGCTGCTTCCAATCCATAAACTGTATTCTTCTTTCGGCTTTTCCCGGTTAGGGGTTGCCACAGCGGATCACCTGTCCGCTCATGATTGGCAGTGAAGTTTTACAGTGTCGAGTTGCCAGCCCAGCGCCCAACCTTCCACAGAAGGCACACACACACATGCACTCACACCTAGGGCCAATTTAGAGTGTCCAATCCACCTACAGCATGTCTTTGGGATGTGGGAGGAAACTAGAGCACCCAGAGGAAACCCAAGCGACCACAGGGAGGACATGCAGACTCCGCACAGAAGGCATCCTAGCCAAGGGTCGAACCAGGGAACATCTTGCTGTGAGGCGACAATGCTAACCACTGCACCACTGTGGCCGCCCACCAGTCCATAAACTATACACAATACAAATGTAAGGCTTTATAATTAGGTAAGTATGAATCTCTGTGTTGAAGGAAAATGGTTTAAACCGGGGTTCACTTATGCCCGCATAACAACATTAGACATACTGGATGTAAGTACCCATTCAAGACTACTTTCTCTTTCCTCTCATACCCTCTAGCTGGGAAAACTATGAGTAGGTGAGTCTATTTGGTTCTACTGAGTCAAGGGAGTTAGAGGGCCAGGACCAGTCAGAGCCTATGTCCTCTGCTCATTACACTTCTGAATTAACATGCACCAATGGATGGGTAACCATAAATTCACCTCTGGTCTGGTGCCTATGTTTGTGATTGTAGACAGGAAATCACACTCTATATAAATCAAATTTGAAGATCACATTTGGGTAGCAGCCACTAGGCTTATAAGGACCCTAGTGGTTAGTATACTCCTATGAACATGCCCTTAGCAGTCAGGCCAGAATACCTTCCAGTACAAGGTTAGTTTTGGGAATGTGCATCTTAAATAATCTGCAAAATATGTACTTATCCAACAGTATACTGAAAAGGACTGCATATCTGTTTTCAGAGAGTGCATATTGTTTCTCAGTGTAGTACAGATTAGGCTTGGATCCCCTCCTAATAACATAACTAAAACTCTTCACAACTGTAGTTTCTATCACATTAAATGATACTATAGTCTGCAATACTGATTTCAACCATATCCCAGTAATGTCTGCAGTTGTTCCAGTTTATTATACATGCTTTAAGCAAGTAGGTGAGTGATTAATTTGTCATTAGTCTGTTAAGATTCTTTAGAAGAAAGGAATATAACATTAGGACATGCTGAAGATGTGTCTGCTAATGAGCTGCAACGCAGAGATAGGGACAGATTACTGCAAGCTCCAGGGTTTTTAAGGTTATTTTCTTCTCGAGTTAGAAGGTATTTGACCCACAAAAGAAATACAGAATGATAGCTCACCTTACTCTGTTCGGAACAGTAAAATGGTGACGAGCAATAATGTTCTTAGTGATGTAGGATCACCAATGAGCAAGAAAAATTAGTAAGTAAATGACATTTGTAATTACTAACCCACCTCAACAAGGGATACAATGATAACAGGTAGCTGTGACAAATTTCACACAAAACTGATATGAGAACAATAACATGTATATCCAGGACATAGCAGGAGAATGTGTAACCCTGGGAAATTAAGGTAAGCATTCAGGATACAGTAAGGATAAAAATGTAGTGCCTATGCCCTGCCTAGACACAACTGTGAGCCATACTGCTGCCTGTGGGAAGAGGTAAGAAAGGGATGGCGTGGGGATCTCCAGGGACTTCCAGAGGAACTATTAAGCTAAACAGGCACCCTATTGTAAATGAAAGTAAATAAGCCTGAAGACTGTCACTCAGTTCAGAAGTACCTGTCTCTCTCTCTCTTGCAGGTAGGATTAAGAATAAATCAAAAGGGCACAGGTAGTATATCTGTGTATATATATATATATATATATATATATATATATATATATATACACATACATACATACACACATACATTTACACACACACAGGTACACATTTGAGATATATATATATATACATATAAATGTTTATCAAGAATGAAACATGATCCATTGTTTTAAAACATCAAAAAATGCCAGCACTAATCCATACCACTGAAAAAATACAAACAATAAAAACATTGCCAGACTGCTACATTATATATATATATATATATATATACCAACTCCGATACAACACAACAGTAGGGAAAAGGAAAAATTCCCTTAGCCCACTGCCTGCTGATCTTAGAAAATGTAAATTGTACTCCAGCAGTAAGCAGTGTAAGTGAAAGAAACATAACCAATCTATTACACTGCAAAAGCCTGGACTTATTTGGTCAAATATTTCCAAGACATCTGTCAACATAATTACATTTGAAAAAATGAATGACACTATGTTTCCAGTGTGCTTCGTAACAATGCAATCACTTTGTGTGTGCGTGTGAGATATATATATATATATACACACACACACAGGACCCCTGCGCCTCGGTCTGGGCTCGTCGATCTCGCCTCGACTTCGCCACCGGGGGCGCAGAACGCTCCGTGACCCCTACCCGTGCCTCGCTCCCGGGGAGTCGAGGCTCGACACGCTGGCCGTGACCCACAGGGCCACACCGCGGGGGCCCTCTGCCACTGGGAGTCGGTCAGCCCGATCGATGTGGATGGTGGGGAGAGGCACCTCGGCTGACCCTGCCGCCAGGGCGCCTGCCAGGAGTCATTCTCCCCGGGGCTGGGACCCAGACTCGCACTCGCAACAGGATGCCCCATCATCCCCTAACTCCTGGAGGCTGCCAAATTGTGCCGGATCGCGCGTTCCCGGCGGACGACTGGGGGGGTAGAATCACGGGGTGCGACCGACCCGCGGAACTCCCCTCGGCAGCAGACGGGCAGATCTGCTCTCATCGGGACTTCCGCACCCCTACGCTTTCCCATCCAGAGGGGTTCTGGGGACTTTGCGATATTTCGAGAATGCCGTCGGGTACTGAGGGGGGGGGTCGGATGTCTTACGCCTGCCGGGCTGGAGCTCTCAGGGTCCCGTGTACTCCCGCTGGTCGCTCCCTTGAGGACTTCCACCCGGAGGGGGCCGCGGTCTGGACCCCCCTCACCCAGGCGGGAGCTCTCCCGGCCCGGCCGATCTCAGACCCTCTCTCCCTTCCGGACTTCCGTGGGGGAGGGACCCCCTCCGGGCTTCCACTTCTACTGGGGCGGGAGAGTTCTTCTCCAAGGCTAGATATCTCCTGGAGGCTGCCGGATTGTTCTGTGTCCGCCGTGCCCTCAGAGCCCCTCGGAGGACCTCACTCCGATCCCGGCCGCGGAGGGGCAGATCCACTCTGATTGGGACTTCCGCGGCCCGCTCCTTTCCGGTCCAGAGCTCCACGGTCCCCATCTCCCCCAGATCTCAAAAAGTGGAGAAAATATGGGACAACACTGACGTTGTAAAGAACTGGATATCCCTCCAAAATTGATGAAAAGACGAGATGAAAACTGGTCAGGGATGCTGCCAAGAGACCTACAGCAACACTGAAGGAGTTTCAGGAATTTCTGGCAAGTACTGATTGTGTACCACATGTGACAACAATCTCCTGTATTCTCCATATGTCTGGGCTATGGGGTAGGGTTGCAAGACAAAAGCCTTTTCTTACACATAAAAATATCTAGGCCCAGATAAAATTTGCAGAACAATACATCAAGTCTCCCAAAAGCATGCAGGAAAATGTGTTATGGACTGATGTGACCAAGGTTGAACTTTTTGGCCACGATTTCAAAATGTAGGCTTGACGCAAAAACAGTACTTCACATCACCAAAAGAACACCATACCCACAGTGAAGCATGGTGGAGGCAGTATCATGCTTTGGGGTTGCTTTTCTTCAGCTGGAACTGGGGCTTTAGTCAAGGTGGAGGGAACTATGAACAGTTCCAAATACTAGTCACTTTTGGCCCAAAATCTTCAGGTGTCTGCTAGAAAGCTGAAGATGAAGAGGAATTTCACCTTTCAACATGACACCCACCCCAAGCATACAATCAGTTCAACAAAGGAATGGCTTCACCATAAGAAAATTAAAGTTTTGGAAAGGCCTAGCCAGAGCCCAGACCTAAATCCAATAGAAAATCTGTGGAGTGACTTGAAGAGGGCTGTGCACAAGAGATGCCCTCGCAAGCTGACAGATTTGGAGTGCTTTTGCAAGGATGAGTAGGCAAATATTGCCAAGTCAGGATGTGCCACACTAATAGACACCTCCTCAAGAAGACTGAATGTTGTAATTAAATCAAAAGGTGCTTCAACAAAGTATTAGTTTAAGGGTTGCACACTTATGCAACCAGCTTATTGTAAGTTTTTTTTATTTTTTATATTTTCACCTAACAGATTTGTTTGTTTTTCAATTGAATTGTACAGGTTATAGGTCACATTAAAGGTGGAAAAAATTTTGAAATTATTTATTGTGGTTTCATTTTTTTATATCACAAAATCCTGGCATTTTAACAGGGGTGTGTAAACTTTTTATATCCAATATACATATATATATATATATATATATATATATATATATATATATATATATATATACATACATACATATATATGTAGATCGAGACAGATAGATACATATTTAAAGAATAAAGCAAGTACAATACCTAAATGCATTTATACGGGTATTTATTATACATGGAAGATATACAAGTATAAACATGTAGGCATGCTGTAAACATCAGCTACAGAATGTAGTCCCCTTGCTTACACAGTTTACAGTTTTGCCTGTCCATGAGAACTCATGTGAGAGAAATCAGTGTTGCTAGTTATATAATATTTAGATCTATATTAAAAGTTAGTCTTGAGATTTTGGCATGAGATTTGATGATGCCTTGCCTGAAAGTTGATGCAGTCAAATAGTCCCTGGACTATATTGTAATCGCAGCTGTTGAATTACTAGGTATACAGACCTTGTACCCAAAGGTACATGTGGAAGGTTTTAACAAGATGCTTGCAGTAACACATCATATAAAAAGCAACGCTAATTAACAGTTTAGTTCCATGGAATAATAAATCATGCTGAAGCAAGGAAACTTTGAGTGATAACCCTGCAGGCAATCTTTTGAAAGGCTTTAAAACAGAGATAAACCCTAACTACACCCATATGTGGTTAGGAAAAATGCGCTACCTTATTGCCTGTTTTAATGTGAGTTTTTGGGATACAGAGAAGATTTTTGTATTGGAAGACCTTAGATCTCTTATTTACCACCAGTGGGCTAATTGTTTTTTTAATACCAGGATAAGAAGTTTAATAAAGAAGAAGATTATCGAAAAACGAAAAGCCAAGGGAGCACACCAACAGAGTCCAATGCTTCAACAAGTGCAATACCACAGCTGTAAAAATCCAAATGCCAGGTAGGATAGAGCAACAAAAACTTTGTTGTGTAAACGTTAGAACTTTAATTTTAAACAAGCACTTTCGGAAGGCTTCGTATCCTTCCTTCTTCAGACGAAAACAAAACATTGAGTTACAAAACAACTCCCTATTAAATAGGGTGACGAATGTTCAATTAACAACATCACAATTAAGTTTTAATCAAATGTCCATACTCTAAGTGCTGTTTGAAAACGGCTCGTTAAAGCTTCACAATAACTTATATTAACTAGACAATAAATCCTACACTAGCTAGACTATAAATTTACAACCCTTTTTAAAACTTGTCAGTAAATGTTAAAAATGTTAAACAATAATTTTTTAAAAACCATATAAATATATTAATTCTATATACTCTTAACAACTACAGATATGTTAGGCATATTAAGCAAACATAATCTCCACAATCCTCAAGAGCGATTGTTTTGTCTAGATTTTCTTTAACTAGTGTTTCGAGTACCTAAGTTGAATAAAAGCCTTATCGTCTATAAATGCCTATATGTCAGTGTGTATGCTAAATGTAATAGAAAATAATAATAACGATGATGATGTATAATAAAAGAAAACATAAAGGATGTGTGTATACACACCTATAATAATTCAAAATATGTGTGTAATATCTTGTGATACACGTGAAATGTTATTTATACCTGTGACCTATAAATGTGTATATACAACATTAAAATTAAAATATAACAATTATAAACTATTAAGGGAAATACCGAATAATAAATAAAACATGAATAAAAAATAATAAAAAAATAATAATAAATAAATGAATAACAAGGGCACCACATAATATAATATTCACCCATAAAACATTTGTGTATATAAGGAACAGTATATAAAAACAGTTTGTAAAACTAAGTTCCCTTGTGATAAAGTAATATACAAAAATATAAATGTGGATATAAAAATGTCATATATACTGTATCCCTCCTATACTTTTAATAATAACTACTATCTCCTTAAAGCCAACAATTTTAATATGCAAGTTAAGGAAATAGATTCATTTAGACCCGGATTTATATGTGCGGCCGTCCTTATTTGCCACAGCAATTCCTCTTTTTCTAGCAGGATTTGCCATGGACCTAAGTTAGGGTCATCCTTAACTTGCTTCAAGACTGCAAAATTGAAAACATGGTCTTGGTGCTCCATGATGTGACAAGCTAGTGCATTGTTAACATCTTTCCTAGAAATTGCGTACAAATGTTCATAAATTCTCTTACGCAAGGCCCGCTCGGTCTTTCCTATGTAGAAAGCCGAGCAGTTCTTGCAACTAGCTACATAAACAACTGCTTTAGACATGCAACTGAAATTTCCCAATAGTTTATATTTCTGCCTGTTTATTAACACATTATTCCCTTCCAGTATAAATTTACATTGATGACAAGATCCACACTTAGTCATCCCTTTTAACCTTTGGAAGGTAGTTCTGTTGTTCCTTTCTAACAAAGATTTTAAACTGAACCCTTTTCTAAAAGTTATCTTTGGTGAGGTTCCATACAGATGCTGTAAATGTTTATCTTCAACTATATTTGCCCAGTTCTTTTGTAGAATGTTCCTTATAAAATGATGATCAACTGAAAACGTACATAAAAATCTAACCCCAATGTTAGTTATGTTGGTGTTTCTATCATCCACAACAGCCACTTCTTGGTTACCTACCGCGGGCAAACCTTGTCTACTTAAAATGGGTTTAAAATATCCAGATTCCCTTTTAGACACCACCTCAGTTTTAACCTCCAATATCAAATGACCTGGATACCCTCTGTTTAAAAACATTCTACTCAGGTTACTACACTCATCCTGAAAATCATCGTCTTTAGTAATCATGCGCGCAGCCCTTACCATCTGCCCTTTCACTACTGCTCTTTTTTGATGGTAAGGGTGACAGCTGCTAAAGTGGAGAAAACCATTGGAGTAGGTGGGTTTACGATAAATCTTACTAATAAATCTGGACGCCTCAGTGTCTTTGCTTAATTTTATATCTAAGAAGCTGATTTCCCTATTATTAACCTCGTATGTGAAGTCTAAAAAATCAGTAAGTGATTTCATGTCCTCTATGAAGGATGTCACCATGTCTAAGGGTCCTTTCCATAACAAGAACATGTCGTCCTGGTACCTAGTGTACCAGGCGACGTGTTCTTTAAATAGAGCGTTATTAAATAACAGTGTGTTTTTCCATTGGGCCATGACACAATTAGCAAATGCTCCCCCACAAGGCGATCCCATAGCGACTCCAGAGGATTGCCTATATGTAGCATTGTTGAAAGCAAAGAAGTTATATTTTAACACTAACTCTAATAGGGTCTCTATTGTGTAAATAATGTTTTGCTCTACTTTTCTAGACTCAAGAAAATCCCTGACCCAATCCAATCCTAGTTGTTGTGGGATGACCGTATAAAGGTCCTTCACGTCCACAGTCATGAATGTTAAACTTGGGTCAAAGGGTATCTTATTAATGTTCTCGAGGAAATCCCATGAGTCTCTACATATCTGAGTTTCTTTTTCGATGTATGGTTTTAAGAAACTGTCTACATATTTGGCACAAGCTACTAGAATAGACCCTCTGCCATCGACAATGGGTCTAAAGGGGGGGGTCGTTGATAGATTTATGAATTTTCGGGGCTCCAAAAAAAGATGGCATTCTAGGTGCTAAAACATTCAAATAAGTATGGATATCTATATCTATTAGATCTTCTAAGAACAAGTCTTCAACCGTAGCTCTAATCCTATTATATGCTGTATTAACTTCACTTAAACTGATTTTCTCATAGGGACCAACCTCCAAATGAGAAGAAAATTTATTAATATAATCAGCTTGGTTCATGAATATCAGACCACTACCCTTATCGGGTTTCATGACCCGAATATTGCAATCTTGCAGTAGTTTAACAAAATCGCGTTGTTCAGCTGTGATGTTAAGCTTGTCTTTACTATTATTGACCTTACTAGCAGCCAAAAATCTTAGATCCAATTCACAAGATTTCTCAAAGGTCTTAAGGTTACTAACCAAGGGTGCGTTAAATAGACTAGCTATTCTGAAAGGTTTAATTAGTGAAGAATTTTTACCTAATACAGCAGAAAGGTTTAGCTTACGGACAAACAGTTTTAAATCTACAATAGTCTTGACCAAGTCCATATGGGTGTCCGGAACAAAAGAAAGTCCTTTGGAGAAAAAGTCAGCCATTTCAATAGTAATATTGAGGGGGGTGTAGTTAAAGATCTTAAAATCCCCCTCCGTGCTGTAAATAATAATTGGCTGACTTATTCTTATCATTATTTCTTCCTCTGGTTCTGTTTGTTCCTTAGGGTCATTGATAATAAGAAGATAATCACAGAAAAGTTTGAAAGCAACATAGTTTAATGATGTGTAGATGAGATTACTAGTAAACTCTGTGATTCTATTACACAGACAGCTAAGCTTATCAACCAGAAAATTAGCTAAATTAACTAAACATAACAAAACTATCTTCAAAAAACAGCTTATTTCCCACCTAAACAACTCCTGGACATGCAACTGCCTAGCACCTGGCTGACATATTCTAACTCCTTTCCCCTACCCACTGTCCAACCTCTAAAACTCCGACAGATGCACTATATATTATCACACGCTACTTGTAACTGCTTAGCACCTGGCTGACATATTCTAACTCCTTTCCCCTACCCACTGTCCAACCTCTAAAACTCCCACAGATGCACTATATATTACCATACGTTATTTGTAACTGCCTAGCACCTGGCTGACATATTCTAACTCCTTTCCCCTACCCACTATCCAACCTCCTCTTTAAAACTCCCACAGATGCACTATATATTACCACGTTACTTGTAACTGCCTAGCACCTGGCTGACATATTCTAACTCTTTTCCACTACCCACCCTCTTTAAAACTCCCACAGATTCACTATATATTATCACACGTTACTTGTAATTGCCTAGCACCTTACTGACATATTCTAACTCCTTTCCCCTACCCACTGTCCAACCTCTAAAACTCCCACAGATGCACTATATATTATCACACGTTACTTGTAACTGCCTATCACCTGGCTGACATATTCTAACTCCTTTCCCCTACCCACTATCCAACCTCCTCTTTAAAACTCCCACAGATGCACTATATATTATCACACACTACTTGTAACTGCTTAGCACCTGGCTGAAATATTCTAACTCCTTTTCCCTACCTACTATCCAACCTCCTCTTTAAAACTCCCACAGATGCACTATATATTACCACATGTTACTTGTAAAGTACAGTTTTGTACCTACCATAAATGTAGATGTTCGAAGATCCACATTGCTGCAGTCCTAACACTTGGGTAGTCCGCTGTCCTCGGTCGGCCCGAATATCAGAGTATAAGGCTGACGTCGGTCAAGGCGCATTTGACTGACATCAAAACGTCAGGGTACAAATGCGCATGACCGACGTCATATCCTCAGTCTTTTCTTGCCCCAGATGTCAGAAGACCCTAAAAAGAAAGGTCAAAACCCATAGACAACAACCAAACAACCAACCAACCTAACACAAAAAATATGTACAATATATACAATATATACAATATACAATATACCTCAGATTGAAAACCTAACCCACACATCCGCCTCAAACTACAGAGGGGAAGGAGGGAGGGTAAATTGGACTGCAGCAATGTGGATCTTCGAACATCTACATTTATGGTAGGTACAAAACTGTACTATGTTCTTCATCTCACATTGCTGCAGTCCTAACACTTGGGTAGAATCCCAAAGCAGAGGTAAGGGAGGATGGCTAAATTATAATGAAGCAGGCGCTGCCAAAATGCCCTGCAAAACAGCAGTGGCAAAACCAGCCCTGGATTTAGAGTACAGTGGAAGGTGGTAATGCCTAGAGAAAGTATGCACTGAACTCCAAGTAGCTGCCTCCAAAATATCCTTAGTTGCCACCCCTCTCAAAAAAGCTGTTGAAGTGGCAGTAGCCCTAGTGGAATGAGGCCTAATCCCAGCTGGAATCTCTCTGCCATGATGGGAATAACAGAAAGCAATGCAAAACCCAATCCACTTAGAAATAGTTTGTTTTGACACGGGCTTGCCCTGAGAACACAAAGCAAAAGAAACTAATAACTGCTGAGACTGCCTGAACCCTTTAGTTCTGTCCAAATAATATCTCAACTGCCTGTGTACATCCAAAGTGTGCAAAATCTTTTCCCCTTTGTTTTGGGGATTTGCATAAAAAGTAGGCAAATGAATAGTTTGGTTTAAAGCCACACTAGAGACCACTTTAGGCATAAAGGAAGGATTAGTACGTAAAGATACCCTATCCTTATGGAAAATTAAGAAAGGCTCAACTGCCATAAGGGCCTGCAACTCAGAAACCCTTCTTGCAGAGGTAATGGCCAACAAAAAAGCAGTCTTCCATGACAAATATTTCAACTCAGCAGTAGCTGCAGGCTCAAAAGGTTGTAGAGTGAGTTTCTCCAACACAAAATTGAGATCCCAAGCAGGAGTAGGAGCTCTTCGTGGGGGTCTTATATTCTTTGCCCCTCTAAGAAATTGCTTGAACAAAGGATGAGAAAACAATGGTGGGTCACAGTCGAGTGAGCTGAAATTGCTGCAGCATGAATCTTAATAGAAGAGAAGGACAAACCTTTGTCCAATAACTCAGTAAGATATTGAAGAGCCACACTTAAATTAGGCTCAGAAACATCCAAATCTTTTGCTGCACTCCAAAATAAAAATCTCTTCCATTTATCTGCGTACACTTTCCTTGTACTAGGCCTTCTAGCTTCCAAAATCACATTCAAAACTTGTTGTGGAAGATGAGACCCTCTATGGTTCAAAACAGAATATGCCAGGCTGTTAGGTGAAGAGAGTGAAGTTTGACATTGAGCAAATGACTGTCCTCCTGGGACAACAGGTGTGGAATCAAAGGCAAAGGCCATGGAGGCTTCCGTACTAGACTTCTCAGTAATGGGTACCAGTGCTGTCGAGGCCAATCTGGAGCTATCAAAATCATCCTTGGCTTGTCCTGTCTGACCTTCAGAAGTACCTTTGGGAGGAGAGGCAGAGGTGGAAAGGCATACACATGAAGATTTTTCCAACTGAAAGAAAGAGCATCCACTTTCCAAGCTGTGGGATGAAACCTTTTCGTGCAAAACTTTGGCAGCTGGTGGTTTAGTGGAGAAGCGAACAGATCTATGTCTGGAGTTCCCCATGACACTGTCAATTTCTGAAATACATGAAGATCCAGTTTCCACTCGTGGGGATCCATGATTTGCCTGCTTAATACATCTGCTAAGGAGTTCTGTGCTCCGGCAGAAACCTTGCCTGAAGATTTAGTTGCAAACTGAGAGCAGTCTCCCACAAAATCATTGCTTGCCTGCATAGAGGATAAGAATGTGTTCCCCCTTGCTTGTTGATGTACCACATGACAGTTGTGTTGTCTGTTAGAATCAACACCTGCCCTGGAAGAAGTAAATCCTTGAAAGCTATTAATGCAAACTGGACTGCTAACATCTCCTTCAAGTTGATATGTAGATGCTGTAGTCTGACAGGCCACTTGTCTTGTATCCACTTTCCATTTAGATGAGCTCCCCAAGCTTTGTCTGAGGCATCTGTCGTTAAAATCTGACTCGCCTCTGGCCGGGTCACAGAGAGTCCCTTGTTTAGGTGACATTCCTGAGCCCACCACAAAAATTCCTTTTGAATGCAAGGTATTATATGAATGACAGTGTCTAGATCCTGGCAGTGCTGTGTCCATACATTTTTGAGATACCATTGCAGCTTCCTCATATGCAGTTTGGCATTGGGAAGCACCAGAATACAAGATGCCATGAACCCTAAGGCTTGAAGGACTGTCCTTGCAGTCAGCCGGACTGAAGAGATAGTTGATGGAAGTAAAGGGAAAGATTCTTTTGTTTGTCCGGGGTCAAAAAGGCCATCTGGGATGCTGTATTCAGTCTTACACCCAGAAAGCACATGTCTTGACAGGGTACTAGACTGGACTTTATTTCGTTCACAGAATACCCCAGGCATCTTAGCACTGCTATCACATATTCCAAATGATGAAGAAGCTCGTCCTTCCTTGAGCCAGAATCAGGCAATCGTCCAAATAAGGATAGATCTGTATTCCTTTTAGCCTGAAGAAAGCTATCACTGGAGCCAGAACTTTCGTGAATACTCTGGGCAGTAGATAAGCCAAAGGGCAATGCAGAGAACTGATAGTGAGAAGTCCCAGTCCAAAACGGAGATATTTCCTGCAACTTAGTCTGATAGGAACATGGAGGTAAGCCTCCTTGAGATCCAAAGTTACCATCCAGTGATCCTTGCCCAGCAGAGGTAAAAGCTGTTGTAACGTCAACATCTTGAACTTGGGAATGTCCAGATAAGTGTTGAGGATAGATAAATCCAAAATTGGTCTCCACGTGTTCCCCTTTTTGGTACTAGGAACAGGCGAGAATAAAATCCTAGGCCCCTTTCTGGCATAGGAACCGGCTGTATGGCCCCTAATTGGAGTAACAGAGAAATTTGCTTTTGAGCCTCTATTCTTTGTTGAGGAGGAATGTCTGGCATGCCTTTGAAAGGAGGCAAGGTATGGAAATAAAACCTGTAGCCGTGGTGTATGATATCCAATACCCATCTGTCTTGGGTAATTAAACTCCAATTTTCTTTGAAAAGTGCCAACCTTCCTCCCAAAGGTGCTGCCAGGCGAGAAGGTTCTGGCAGCTGAAAAGGTAGGTCATTGGGTCTGCTTACGAAAGGACTGACCCCTGCCCTCACCCGAAGACTGTGCAGGAGAACTCCCTGTTCTAGGCCTGAAAGAGCCCTGACCTCTGCCCCTGCCACGTCTAGCTCTACCCCTAGACTGGGAATCATAAGAAGGATACGTCCACCCCTTAGTAGGCCAATTTCTACTAAACTTAGGAGGCTGAACCTGCAAGAAATCTTTAACAGTCTGCATAGACTTAGCCTTGTCCTCCATTTTCTTTAAAACTGCCTCAACAGGAGAACCAAACAAGACATCAGATTGTAAAGGAGCATCCAAAATCCTTGTTTTAACATGGTCAGATAAATTTTGATCCCTCAGCCAGGCATGCCTGCGAAGAACTGACCCAGTGGCAGCCACCCTAGACGAGGCCTGTACAGCATCAAAACCACATTGCAAAGAATGCTTACCAACCTGTTCAGAAACATGCACTAAATCTTGTAACTCTTTACAATCAATACCTTCTGCCAGAGCATCAACCTTAGACTTCAATTGTGAAAGGAGATAATTTTGATATTTCAACATGTGAAACTGGCAGTTCAAAGCTCTCATGGCTAGAGTGGAAGAAGTATAAACTTTCTTTCCCCATCTATCCAAGACCCTGGCTTCTTTATCTGCAGGAACCGGATTCTTGACAACAAAAGCCTTAACACCCTTAGGCCCCTGGCTAACAGTTTCTGGGTCTGCCCTAGGACTCTTAAAAAGATATTTATGAGCTTCAGGCACCCTGTAATACCTATCTGGCTTAACAGGCGCAGGAGGCAAAGAATCAGGATTAAGAGAAGCCTCTGCAAACACATCTTCCACCACATTCAGAACAGGAGGAATAGCCAAAGGCCTATGCTGGGGTAAAAACAAAAATTCCCTAAGCCTTTTCCTGGAATCAGAGAAGTCCTGACCTTCCCATTTAAAATGCTCTCTCATGGAATGAAGAGTCTGTGAAAAAGAAAAATCCTCAGGAGGAGACGCAGAAGGAGTAGAATCATCCACATCAGAATCAGAATAAGGAGAATACTCCTGCAAGTCTTCATCCGAAGACTCAGACACATCTGAAGCCTGCTCATAATCCCCCAACACTGGTTCCATCCTAGGCCTCTTATCAGGAGGGGGCATAGATCCTCTAATTAAAGTAATTAAATCTTCTGCCATTTTAAGCATGTGCTTCTTGGGCACAGAACCTGAAGAACTAGGAGTGACACCCACAGAAGCTAAACTAGACCTGCCTCTAGGAGAAGCCTTGGAGACAGAAGGAGAGGGCCTAGACACCTTAGGAAGGGAGGGGAGTACAGTTATCTGAGAAGCCCCTACAGCCTGACCTGCCTCCTGGGAGGCCACATCCTGTAAAGTAAAGTTTCTCCCTGGGACTCCAGAGGCCTCCGTCGAACCACCGGTTCCACTGACGCCTCTAAAGAACCGGCGTCCGGTTCGGACGACTCCTCTAACCTAGGTTTGACTGCCTTGTCTTTACACTTCTTTGAGGAAGCCGGCGTCGGAGCATCCGACGGCATATTGTAATTGCAACGCTTCCCAAAGACCAACCTGGCACAATCTAATCTTCGCTTAATAGTGCGTTTATTGAACCTAGCACAAAAGCGACACCCAACAACGTCGTGCTCAGGTCCCAAACAAGGTATACACAAATTATGGTAATCCCTATGCGGTATCTGATTCCCACAAGAAATACAGTTATTCACTTTTTCTGACATCCGGTAAATCACTGAGGCAAGAAAAAACTAAAATATTCCCCAACGGGGTACTTAACCAACTCTGACTTCGGTCTGAAACTCCGAATTCGAAAAATTTCAGGACGCCGAACGGCACTTGCAACACTGCTTCTGCATCGGACCATGCGGCAAAAAAGACTGAGGATATGACGTCGGTCATGCGCATTTGTACCCTGACGTTCTGATGTCAGTCAAATGCGCCTTGACCGACGTCAGCCTTATACTCTGATATTCGGGCCGACCGAGGACAGCGGACTACCCAAGTGTTAGGACTGCAGCAATGTGAGATGAAGAACATCTGCCTAGCACCTGGCTGACATATTCTAACTCTTTTCCACTACCCACCCTATTTAAAACTCCCACAGATTCACTATATATTATCACACGTTACTTGTAACTGCCTAGCCCCTGGCTGACACATTCTAACATCTTTCCCCTACCCACTATCTATCCTCTTCTTTAAAACTCCCACAGATGCTCTATATATTATCATGCATTACTTGTAACTGCCTAGCACCTGGCTGACATATTCTAACTCCTTTCCCCTACCCACTATCCAACCTCTTTAAAACTCCCACAGATGCACTATATATTATCACAAGTTACTTGTAACTGCCTAGCACCTGGCTGACATATTCTAACTCCTTTCCCCTACCCACTATCCAACCTCTTTAAAACTCCCACAGATGCACTATATATTATCACACGTTACTTGTAACTGCCTAGCACCTGGCTGACATATTCTAACTCCTTTCCCCTACCCACTATCCAACCTCTTTAAAACTCCCACAGATGCACTATATATTATCACAAGTTACTTGTAACTGCCTAGCCCCTGGCTGACACATTCTAACATCTTTCCCCTACCCACTATCTATCCTCTTCTTTAAAACTCCCACAGATGCTCTATATATTATCATGCATTACTTGTAACTGCCTAGCACCTGGCTAACATATTCTAACTCCTTTCCCCTACCCACTATCCAACCTCTTTAAAACTCCCACAGATGCACTATATATTATCACACGTTACTTGTAACTGCCTAGCCCCTGGCTGACACATTCTAACATCTTTCCCCTACCCACTATCTATCCTCTTCTTTAAAACTCCCACAGATGCTCTATATATTATCATGCATTACTTGTAACTGCCTAGCACCTGGCTGACATATTCTAACTTCTTTCCCCTACCCACTATCCAACCTCTTTAAAACTCCCACAGATGCACTATATATTATCACATGTTACTTGCACCTGGCTGACATATTCTAACTCCTTTCCCCTACCCACTATCAAACCTCTTTAAAACTCCCACAGATGCACCATATATTATCACACATTACTTACCAACTCACTGATGCCTACTCCCCACTGCTCCATCTATACCCACTAACTCTCCCCTAGACTAAGTTGAAAAGTTTTCCCTTAAAATGCCAATGCACCTCATATGAACTTGTCTATATTCTCTTCCTTTTTTAGTTCTTCTTTCTTGTCTTATCTTCAGTACATCTTCAAGATTTTCTCTTCTAAACATACTGTATGAACAACCATCATATGTCACTACCTGCTATACTTTTAAGTGTATGTCTAAATCTCTATGCTTATGTAAATATCTTATGCAATTATATGTTATTTGCTATATTTTTATAAGTGACTGTAAACTACAATGCTTATGTAAATGTCTTATGTGTAGTATGTTAGCAATTGTTCTGAGGATTTTCTCCCCAGACCTCCACTGAAAACGGACAGCTCTGTCCAGTCGGACCTCCCCAGTAAACAAATGTAATGTAAAATAAAATAAATAAATAAATAGCCCATAACACTGCAATGAAGTCATTTTGGAAGACGCAATGCTACCATTGGCATGGCTAATGAATCTGTAAACTGTAAATTGCTTAATTCTAAGTTTACATTTAGTTTCTTTAACTAAGCTGTCTACAAGTTCTCTGAAAATAAGTTATTTGTTAAGAAGAATAGAATGCTTCCAACTAACCTCTTGTTCAGTTTAACGGGAATAATTCATATGTTGACAGGCAGTAGGCTCAGGTTTGCTAAAAAAAATAATTTTATTATTTTTATTTTCACTTAATATAGGTTTGCTTTGAGTTATCCAGTCTAAAAGCACTGAAATCCAGTGTATTGTATTGCATGAATTCTTCTGGTACTGTAGATACATCTTAGTGTAAGCAGAAAAGAGAAGTGGGTCAAGGATGATCTCCGGTGTATTCCAGGGTTGGAATGGGGAGCTCTACTGTTGTTCCACAGAACGGAATTCTACCCCCCCACCCCATAAAGAAGATACAAGCCTGCTCATTAATTGTACAGCAAGCTTCAAACCATATATGCTTTTTTGCTTTATTAACTTTTACTAGACGCAAGTCTATAAAGTAAAATTAGAAGTCATGTACTTACCATAACTTGGCAACTGTGTTGCCCAATTTCATTCTTCCACACTGATGGGTCTTAGGATCTGATTCGGCTGCTTCACAAGACTCAAGCTCCTCCCTCTCCCATGATGCCTCACATCTCCTCTGACTCCTCAGATCAGATTTGCTGCTCTATAGACAGTTATCTACAAAGATATATAGATAGGAAAATGACATTACCATAATCTGGAGCTCAAACCAGGAACCTATGGGTTCCTAAATTCCTCTTGATAGCTTTCTTTAGCTTAGGATAGGATAGGGGATGTTTTGGTGGGATATGAGGAAGAATGAAATTGGACAACACAGATGCCAAGTTATGGTAAGCGCACAACTTCCAAACCTGATGTTGTCCATTGCATTCTTCCTCACTGATGGGTCAGAGCCCCCAGCTATGTAAATTCTGAGTGGCCCTCATGGAAGGATATGCCTGTGCATTGCGGAGCCAAAGGATGCTCTGTTCCTGGAGACAGCATCTAAAACTTGGACCAAATTGCTGCTGCACAAATCTCGTCAATAGAGGTTTTAGCTGAAAAGGCAGATGAGGTGAATATCGACCTAATAGAATGAGCTTTCGGGTGTGGACTAGCTGCATGCCTCTCAAGGAATAGACCAGTAGAAATATAATCAGTAATCCATTTTGCTACTGTGACTTTGGACACACTGTCTGGCCTAGTCGATTAGGTGAAAAGGATATAAATAGTTGCTCAGACTTTGTTTCTTTGTCCCGCATAGGTAGAAATGCAGCTGTCTATGAATGTCAAGCAAATGTAGCATATATTTGCCCTTGTTAGAATGACTGGGGAAAAAGACTGGTAGATGAATGGACATTCTAACTCCTTTCCCTACCCACTATCCAACCTCTTTAAAACTCCCACAGATGCTCTATATAATACCACACATTACTTGTAACTGCCTAGCACCTGGCTGATATATTCTAACTCCTTTCCCCTACCCACTATCCAACCTGTTTAAAACTCCCACAGATGCACTATATATTATCACACGTTACTTGTAACTGCCTATCACCTGGCTGACATATTCTAACGCCCTTCCCTCCCGACTATCCAACCTCTTTAAAGCTCCCACAAATGCACTATATATTATCACAAGTTACTTGTAACTGCCTAGCACCTGGCTGACATATTCTAACATCTTTCCCTACCCACTATCCAACCTCCTCTTTAAAACTCCCACAGATGCACTATATATTATCACACGTTACTTGTAACTGCCTAGCACCTGGCTGACATATTCTAACTCCTTTCCCCTACCCACTATCCAACCTCTTTAAAACTCCCACAGATGCACTATATATTATCACACATTACTTGTAACTGCCTAGCACCTGGCTGACATATTCTAACATCTTTCACCTACCCACTATCTATCCTCTTCTTTGAAACTCCCACAGAAGCACTATATATTATCACAAATTACTTGTAACTGCCTAGCACCTGGCTGACATATTCTAACTCCTTTCCCCTAACTACTATCCAACCTCCTCTTTAAAAATCCTACAGATGCACTATATATTATCACGTTACTTGCACCTGGCTGACATATTCTAACTCCTTTCCCCTACCCACTATCCAACCTCTCCTTTAAAACTCCCACAGATGCACTATATATTATCACACGTTACTTACCAACTCACTGATGCCTACTCCCCACTGCTCCATCTATACCCACTAACTCTCCCCTAGACTAAGTTGAAAAGTTTTCCCTTAAAATGCCAATGCACCTCATATGAACTTGTCTATATTCTCTTCCTTTTTTAGTTCTCCTTTCTTGTCTTATCTTCAGTACATCTTCAAGATTTTCTCTTCTAAACATACTGTATGAACAACCATCATATGTCACTACCTGCTATACTTTTAAGTGTATGCCTAAATCTCTATGCTTATGTAAATATCTTATGCAATTATATGTTATTATCTGCTATATTTTTATAAGTGACTGTAAACCACAATGCTTATGCAAATGTCTTATGTGTAGTATGTTAGCAATTGTTCTGAGGCTTTTCTCCCCAGACCTCCACTGAAAACGGACAGCTCTGTCCAGTCGGACCTCCCCAGTAAACAAATATAATGTAAAATAAAATAAATAAATAAATAGCCCATAACACTGCAATGAAGTCATTTTGGAAGACGCAATGCTACCATTGGCATGGCTAATGAATCTGTAAACTGTAAATTGCTTAATTCTAAGTTTACATTTAGTTTCTTTAACTAAGCTGTCTACAAGTTCTCTGAAAATAAGTTATTTGTTAAGAAGAATAGAATGCTTCCAACTAACCTCTTGTTCAGTTCAACGGGAATAATTCATATGTTGGCAGGCAGTAGGCTCAGGTTTGCTAAAAAAATAATTTTATTATTTTTATTTTCACTTAATATAGGTTTGCTTTGAGTTATCCAGTCTAAAAGCACTGAAATCCAGTGTATTGTATTGCATGAATTTTTCTGGTACTGTAGATACATCTTAGTGTAAGCAGAAAAGAGAAGTGGGTCAAGGATGATCTCTGGTGTATTCCAGGGTTGGAATGGGGAGCTCTACTGTTGTTCCACAGAACGGAATTCTACCCCCCCACCCCATAAAGAAGATACAAGCCTGCTCATTAATTGTACAGCAAGCTTCAAACCATGTATGCTTTTTTGCTTTATTAACTTTTACTAGACTCAAGTCTATAAAGTAAAATTAGAAGTCATGTACTTACCATAACTTGGCAACTGTGTTGCCCAATTTCATTCTTCCACACTGATGGGTCTTAGGATCTGATTCGGCTGCTTCACAAGACTTATGATCCAAGCCTCAAGCTCCTCCCTCTCCCATGATGCCTCACATCTCCTCTAACTCCTCAGATCAGATTTGCTGCTCTATAGACAGTTATCTACAAAGATATATAGATAGGAAAATGACATTACCATAATCTGGAGCTCAAACCAGGAACCTATGGGTTCCTAAATTCCTCTTGATAGCTTTCTTTAGCTTAGGATAGGGGATGTTTTGGTGGGATATGAGGAAGAATGAAATTGGACAACACAGATGCCAAGTTATGGTAAGCGCACAACTTCCAAACCTGATGTTGTCCATTGCATTCTTCCTCACTGATGGGTCAGAGTCCCCAGCTATGTAAATTCTGAGTGGCCCTCATGGAAGGATATGCCTGTGCATTGCGGAGCCAAAGGATGCTCTGTTCCTGGAGACAGCATCTAATTTATAATGTGAAACAAATGTATGCGACTTGGACCAAATTGCTGCTGCACAAATCTCGTCAATAGAGGTTTTAGCTGAAAAGGCAGATGAGGTGAATATCGACCTAGTAGAATGAGCTTTCGGGTGTGGACTAGCTGCATGCCTCTCAAGGAATAGACCAGTAGAAATATAATCAGTAATCCATTTTGCTACTGTGACTTTGGACACACTGTATGGCCTAGTCGATTAGGTGAAAAGGATATAAATAGTTGCTCAGACTTTGTTTCTTTGTCCTGCATAGGTAGAAATGCAGCTGTCTATGAATGTCAAGCAAATGTAGCATATGTTTGCCCTTGTTAGAATGACTGGGGAAAAAGACTGGTAGATGAATGGACTGGTTAATATTTGATTCCATGGCAACTTTAGGCATAGATGTAGGATTTGCTCTTAAAGAGACCTTATCTTTGAGAAAGGTGATATAAGGTGGTTTGGATGATGGAGCTTGCAGCTTGGACATTCTTTTGGCTAAAGTAATGACCATGAGAAAAATGTTTTTCCACGATAGAAACGTCAAGTCACAGGAGTCAGCAGGTTCAAAAGGTTTCTGAGTAAGGCCTTGAAGAACAATGTTGAGGTCCCAAGGAGGGGAAGGATCTTTTATTAGAGGCCTAAGAAGGAAAACCCCTTTTATAAATGCCTTACATAGTTTGGATGTTGAAAGAGAGGATGAAGAAGTAGAATCTTTCCCCATATGAAAGTTTGCAATTGCTGCCAGCTGAAACGTTATGGTGGAGAAACTGCCACCATCTTGAAAAAGTGAACTTAGAAAAGTACAGTTGTGAACCTACCATAAATGTAGATGTTAGAGTGTATTCACTGTTGCAGTCCTTACTCTTGGGTTATCCTGCTGGCAGGCTACCCGCAGTCGGCCAGAATTCCAAAGTCTAGGTCCGGTGTCGGTTGCTGTTGCTTCTTCCCTGACGTCAGTGCGCCAGGGGTATAAAAGATGCAGCCAACGCCATTTTCTTCAGTTTTTCTTGCCCCAGATGTCAGGTGCCCCCAAATTGGTAGGCTGAAAATTATGCCAATAAGTATGCATGCACAAAAATAACATTTCCTTCATCTACAAGCAAATACACCACATAGGTTGTATAGGATAGAGAAATACAGATAAGTCTCAGCAAAGAAAAGGGGGATTGTGGGTGGGTAACCTGGACTGCAACAGTGAATACACTCGAACATCTACATTTATGGTAGGTACACAACTGTACTATGTTCATCGTGTTTCACTGTTGCAGTCATTACTCTTGGGTTGAATCCCAAAGCTGAGGATGGGTGGCTGGGCTAAATAGGATTAGGAGAGGCTAGGGATTTAGAGTAAAGAGGTAAGTGGTAGTGCTTTGTGAAAGTGTGCACTGAACTCCAAGTTGCAGCCTCTAAGATGTCTTTGGTTGGTACTCCTCTGAGGAAGGCGGCTGAAGTGGCTGCTGCTCTGGTAGAATGAGGCCTAATGCCCTTAGGCACTGATTTGCCATGTTGAAAATAGCAGAAATGGATGCAATGGCCTATCCATTTAGAAATAGTCTGTTTTGAGATAGCCTTTCCTTGTGATCCTGCAGCATATGACACTAAAAGTTGCTCAGTTTTTCTGAAAGCTTTAGTTCTGTCCAAGTAGAAGCATAACTGCCTGTGTATGTCCAAAGAATGCAGAATTTTCTCACCCTTGTTCTGTGGGTTTGGATAAAAGGTAAAAGTGAATGGTTTGGTTGAGGGCCACACTGGACACCACCTTAGGCATAAATGTTGGGTTTGTCCTCAGAGAAACCCTGTCTGGATGAAAAATGATAAAAGGTTCCACAGCCATGAGTGCTTGTAACTCCAAGACTCGTCTTGCAGAGGTTATTGCTAGGAGCAGAGCTGTTTTCCAGGATAAGAATTTTATATCCGCTGTTGAGGCTGGCTCAAAAGGAGGCAGTGTGAGTTTTTCAAAGACATAATTGAGGTCCCATGCCGGAATTGGTGCTCTCCTTGGAGGCCTAATGTTTCTGGCCCCTCTGAGGTACTGCCTTATTAAAGGATGAGAAAAGATAGCTGGTTCCGTATTGTAATGGGCTGAAATGGCAGAGGCATGAATCTTAATTGATGAAAAAGAAAGGCCTTTGTTCAGCATCTCAGTTAGGTATTGCAAAATCTGAGGGATATTTGGTACACACGTGTCAATGCCTTGTTCCTGGTTCCAAGCACAGAATCTCTTCCATTTTTCTGCATAAGATTTTCTGGTACTGGGCCTCCTGGCCTCCAAAATAACATCCATAACAGCTTTTGAAAGAGAAGTGTTCTGAATGGCTACATTATCTGCCATGCTGCCAGATTTAAGGTCTTGAGTTGGCTGTGCAGGATCCGATTGTTTTGTTGGGTCAGCAAGTGAGAAGTTTGAGCAACATCCATGCTGGACCTTGAGTCAAGCTCTTTAGGATTGGGTACCAGTGCTGGCATGGCCAGTCTGGTGCAATCAGTAACATTTTTGGCTTCTCTTGTCTGACCTTTAGGAGTACCCTGAGAAGAAGAGGCAGTGGAGGAAAGGCATACACTGGCAGATTTTTCCAGCTGAAGGATAGGGCATCCACTCTCCATGCTTGCTTGTGATAAATCCTTGTGCAAAATCTCTGCAATTGGCAGTTGTGAGGGGAGGCAAATAGATCTATGTCTGGGCATTCCCATTTCCTTGTTATCATGCTGAAGACTTGTGGATCCAGTTTCCACTTGTAGGGAGCCATGAAGTTCCTGTTTAGTTCGTCTGCCCGAGTATTTATTTTTATTGGAAGGAATTGTGCTTGCAGGTGAACTTGATAGGTCAGTGCTGTGTCCCATAAGGTCATTGCTTGTCTGCAGAGGTCGTAGGAATGTGTACTTCCCTGCTTGTTTATGCACCACATGACCGTAGCATTGTCTGTCTTTATCAGTAGCTGTCCTGGATGAAGTAGATCCTTGAAAGCTGTCAGGGCATTTTGAACAGCTAGCATCTCTTTTTGATTGATGTGAAGATGCATCTGGCTTGCAGGCCATGTGCCCTGAATACATTTTCCTGCCATATGGGCCCCCCAGGCATAATCTGATGCATCCGTTGTCAGTGTCTGTCTGGCTGTGGGTAAACTGAATGACTGACCCTTGATGTTGTGACAGGCCTCTGCCCACTATCGAAACTCCTGTTGCAGGCAGGGAATGAGTGTAATTACTGTCTCCAGGCTGTGGCAATGCTGAGTCCAAACACTTTTTAGATACCATTGTAGTTTCCTTATATGCAGTCTGGCATATGGAATTAGTAGAAAGCAGGATGCCATGAAACCCAAGGCCTGCAGGATTTTCCTTGCAGATAAGTGGGTCTTTGCTGCCAATTTTTTGAAGTAATAAGTCAGTTGTTTTTGTTTGTCTGGCGTGAGATAAGCCATCTGGGCAGTTGTATTTAAGCTTGCACCCAGGAATATTATCTCTTGAGAGGGCACTAGTTTTGATTTCTTTTCATTTACTGTGTACCCTAGGCCAATTAGTAATCTTTTTACAAATGCCAGATGCTTTAGAAGAATGTCTTTGTTCTCTGCTTGAATGAGGTAGTCATCCAAGTAGGGATATATTTGAATTCCTCTGTCTGCAAAACGCAATTACTGGTGCCAGGCATTTTGTGAAGACCCTGGGTGCAGTAGATAAGCCAAAGGGCAGTGCAGAGAATTGGTAATGCATTGAACCAGCTATGAATCTGAGGTATCTTTTGCAAGATTGTCTGATTGGGACAAGCAGGTATGCCTCTTTTAGGTCCAAAGTTACGAGCCAAGCCTTCTTGCCCAGCATGGGCAGTAGCTGCTGTAGAGTCAACATCCTGAATTTTGGAACCTCCAGAAATGTGTTTAGTATAGACAGGTCCAGTATTGGTCTCCAGGTTTTGTTCTTTCTGGACACTAAGAAAAGTCTGGAGTAAAATCCTTGCCTCTGCTCTTGTTGTGGTACTTGCTGAATGGCCCTCATGTCCATGAGGGCTGTAATTTGCTTTTGTGCCTCTGCCCATTGATTGTGTGGCAGGGTGTGAAAATGGAATCTGTAGCCTTGGGATACTATGTTCAAGACCCATTTGTCTTGGGTAACCATTTGCCAATTTGATGAAAAAAGTGTTAGTTTTCCCCCTAAGGGGGCTGCCAAAAGAAAAGTGCTTGGATCCGGCAGAGGAAAGTCATTGGGACTGTTTCCTGTAAGGTTGTGATTTGTCTTCTCTGGTTTTGGAGGTAGGAGCACCCCATTGTTTAGGCCTGTATGAGCCTTGGGGCTGAGATCTGCCTCTGGGATGCCTGTATCTGCCTCTTTGTGGTCTGTCTGACACTGGAAAGGACCAATTCTTAGAAGGCCAGTTCCTGCTAAATCTGGGTGGCTGTACCTGTAAGAAATCCTTAACTGTCTGCATGGATTCTACTTTATTCTCCATTTTTTTCAACACCTGTTCTGCTTTAGTACCAAAGTATCATGCTGTAATGGGGCATCTAATAATTTTGCTTTAACATGATTAGGCAGATTCTGTTCCTTTAACCAAGCATGCCTTCTAATAACAGAACCTGTAACAGCGGCCCTGCAAGAGGCCTCCAGTGAATCATAACCACATTGCAAAGTATGCTTTCCCACTTGTTCAGCTGCATGCAATAAATCCTGCATTTCCTTGTTCTCTGAACATTCAGTATTTGTCAACAATTTCTGTTTAAGCAGTGACATTAAATATTGCTGATATTTAAGCATATGAAACTGGCAATTTAAAGCCCTTACAGCCAAGGTAGCAGAAGTGTAAACTTTTTTCCCCCCATCTGTCCAGAGCTCTAGAATCCCTATCAGAGGGGACAGGGTTTTTTGTAGTGGAAGCTTTGACCCCTTTGGGACCCTGAGATATAGTTTCTGGGTCAGCAGCTGGGTTTTTATATAGGAATTTATGCGAATCCGGGACCCTGTAGTATCTGTCTGGCTTACCAGGTGCAGGGAGTAGAGTCAGGGGACAAGCCGGACGCTGAAAATACATCATCTACAATACATCACCTACAATGTCTAGAACAGGTGGAATAGCAAGGGGTCTGTGCTGAGGAAGTAGCAGAAAGTCTCTGAGCCTTTTCTTAGATTCAGAATAATCTTGGCTCTCCCAGTGGAAATGCTCCCTCATGGTATGCAGGGTTTCCCCAAAAGAATAATCCTCAGGAGGAGAGGCTGAAGGAATGGATTCTTCAGCATCAGAGTCCTCATAGGGAAGCATGGAATAATCCTGTTCAGAAGAGGAATCAGAGGAAATAGAAATCTGATCAGAAGAATCATATTCTGTCTCTTGCCTAGGCCTCTTATCAGGAGGGGGATGGGAACCCCTGATCAAAGTAATTGGGTCTTCAGCCATTTTAAGCATCTATTTTTTAGGCATGGAAGTCTGAGTAGGAGAATGCTGTACTTGTTTCTTTGTCTTTAGAGCTGCTTTAGTCTTTGAAGCTGAAGATGGCTTAACATAGTTGTGTAGGTCTGAAGACAACCTCAGAAGCCGATGCCTGCTCAGCGGCTCCGGACCCATCTGAAGGATTGATTTCCGAGTGTCCAATACCTTGAGCATCCAGAGGCCCAGTCGGCTCCACGTGGGAGTCGGAAGCGGCCTGTGGCTCTGAGATAGCGGGCGCCAGGGGCTGTGAAAGCGCCTCACTGAGAACAGGCGAACCGGTGACTGGCCTAACCGAGGCCTCGTCATCTGTTTTGGACCTCGGATGCCTATCCTTTTCCTTGTCCTTGCGTTTTTTGTAAACTCCGGTCGTCGGCTGTTCCGATGGCATTATATAATTTCTTCGGCCAAAGTAATGAAATGCAAAATCGAACCAACGCTTAATAGTGCGTTGGTTAAACCTAGCACAAAAACGACAGCTAGCAACATTGTGATCAGGGCGTAGGCAAGGAATACAGCAAGAGTGAAAATCCTTATGAGGTATTTGCTTCCCACAAGAAATACAATTGTTAACTTTTTCTGACATCGGTCTGGAGCAAGAAAAAAGTTTCCCCAACGGGGTACTTAGCTTTAATGAAGACTTTGTTTCTGAAATTCGGATTTGAAAATCTCAGGAGTCGGCTGACCGGCACTTGCGAACTGCTTTTGCTTTGGGCACCGCGCGGCAAGAAAGACTGAAGAAAATGGCGTCGGCTGCATCTTTTATACCCCTAGCGCACTGACGTCAGGGAAGAGGTGACAGCAACCGACGCCGGACCTAGACTTTGGAATTCTGGCCGACTGCGGCTAGCCTGCCAGCAGGATAACCCAAGAGTAATGACTGCAACAGTGAAACATGATGAACATCAGAAGTATAGCTGAAACAGGAGTTGAAAAGAGATCAATATTCTGTTTCAGTGCCCAAATTAATAATTTCTGCCACTTGCTATTATAAACTTTTTTTTGTGGAAGGCTTCTGGGAAGCAAGAATAATCTCTCGGACCAGGGAAGTTAGCCTGGACTTTCTTAGAATCATTGGAAGTGGAGAAACCAAGTGGTTAATCACAGGGATCTGAGATTGGGACATTGATGCTCTTATGGATGGGAAATTAGATCCTGCCTGGAATCCAGTATCTATGCAGGATATTTGATGTGAGACCTTAAGAAGGGGAACTGTAGAACATGTGTGTGTGTTGTACCTTTAAGAAGCATTTCCAAGGTCAGCATGTTCATATAAATAGCAAGCACATGTTAGCTTCAGTACTATTTTGAGAGTACAGCCAGAGTGTGAACATGTATGAGAGAGAGAGACAGTTTGCTTATAAGTTTATCTAAGTTAAGGTTGTTGCCTCATTCCTGATGTGTTTGTGCATAATAAAGCTGTTTGAACAGAACCCATGAATGTTCGTCTGTTACATTCTGACCGGGCAAATGACAAGAACCATACCTGACGAGGCCAGAAGGAAGCAGTGAGGATCAGAGTGCTCTTCTTTCTGGTGGCTATCTGTAGGACTTTTGTAATCAGAGGTATTGAAGGGTAAGCAATTGTGGAATAGAGCATCTCTTGGTGACTCCCTGTTTGGGGGATCAGAGCAAAGTACTTGCTGCACTTGTTGTTCAGGGGAGAGGCAAAGAGATCTCAAGGTTGGCCCATCAGCTGAATATCTGGTTCACTGCTGATTGGTTCAGGGACCACTCATGAGGACTCAAGATAGATCTGCTTAGTCTGTCCACCAGTACATTGGTCTCCCCAGGAATGTGTATTGCAATAAGAAAGCCTTATGGCCTTTCTGCACAAGGAGTATGAATGCCCCCCCCCGTTTGTTGATGTACCAGACTACTGCCATGTTGTCTGTATGAATTGCTATTGTTCCCAGAAGGAGGCAGTCATGAAAGGCTTGCAACATCAGCAGAACTACTCTCATCTCTAGGACACTGAAGTGCAACTTGGTGTCTTTTGTGGATCATTGTGCCTTGGACAAGTCTTGCTTGATAATGACCCCCTCCAAGAGGGAAGCAACCGTGGTCACCGTGGCCATTGGAGGTGAAAGAGAAAAGGACCTGCCCAGGTACAGGTCATTTGAGAGCATCCACCACTGGAAGTGACGCTTGCAAACTGGAGTTAGTCTGATAGGAGCAGATAGTGGTTGATACAGACTAGACCATTGAACAGCTAGAGTCCATTGTAGTACTCACATGAAGAACCTTGCTAGTGGTACTAGGAGTATGACAGCTGACATAGATCCTAGGTCAAAATTAGATGTGCAGGTGAAGTGGGTGTAACTAGTAACACTTGAACTTGCTGTATCAGGGGTATTGCAAGCTGTCGGGAAAGTGCAGCTATTGGCGTGATTGCGTTCAGTTGCGTTCCTATGAACTCTATGTTCTGTACGGGGAGCAATTTTGACTTAGCTAAGTTTATCATGATTCCCAGATGATTGAAGATTCATAGCAGGTGTGACATCCCCACTCTGGGCCAGTAATCAAGGATCCTGAATCCTCAACACTGACACTGGAGAGGGATGTTCACTTGGAATACAAATGGATACACTCAGTATTTCCAGATGCAGACCTCTATGTATCAAGGAAAATTTCCCGTAACAGCACACATAAAACACTGTCAGCCTGGGGTGTGGATTTCTTTATATCTGTCTCCCTCCAGGGCCCCAATAAGGCTCCCCACCAGCACAGCTATAAAGTTAAGCCCTCAGCTGAGTGTCCAAGCCAAGTCCTCCAGCACCCTCTCTGTGAAACCAGTGCTTCATGTCCCTGCTCCAAGTAGCTGACATACACACACTGTGAAGTTTGATTTTCACACACAGACGCACACACCTGGGAAAGGCCGGCACAGATTTACCCTCTGTGCCCCCTTCTGCCCAGACTTTAAGATATTTATCACTGCCAAGAGACACTAGAAAGCCAGCTACCTAAGGCTCTTGCAAGGGTACCCAATTATACTGAGTGAAATTAATATTAATACAAATGGTAATGTTGACCAAACAGCCGGGCTTCAGGAATGGCCACAGTGTCACCAATAGATATAAGTGCTCTCAGAGGTTAAAATATTCTCTTAAAAGACCAGCCACAATGAAAAGTTTAAATAGATTTAATAATAAATAATAAAAAAGAACATGAAAATATGAAATATCTATTTACAGTAAACACCAGAGTTTTAGTCACAGAAAATATTAAAAATAACAGCTGGAAAGATTCACACAGTTACAGAAAAACAATAATTAACTATTCAAGCTATATTTCCTGACTGATCTAGAGAATTACTGTTCCTACTTACTTAATAGAGCAAGGCAAGACGAAGTAGGTGAGGGATTATTTTATGTCAGGTTCCAAGAAAAAGACCACCTTGAGGCTTCTGTCTCACCTAATATTAAAACATTATTTCTGTACAAACTGACATCACATACATCTGGTCATTGGAGTTCTGGTTCCCATGCAACCCTCCCATTGCTAGAAACTGCCAGGATTTAGCACCTATATGTCAATAATACACACACTGAAGCATTGTTCAGATCTGGTGCAGCTTCTGGAAGTCATAAAACAATAAGAAACTTTTACTCCTCCTACAGAGACAAACAATCTGTGTTTCTTACAGACATTACATCTCTGGCTTCATTCAAAACTGTGAGATAACATCTTTATAGCCTAGGCCCAGTAATTTAATTTCTTACTATTTTCCATAGTTAGCTGGAGCTGAGCTTAACCTTTTCTCTTCCAGTATCCTCCTCTCTCTCTCTCTCTCTCTATATATATATATATATATATATATATATATATATATATATGGCCCACTGTTGGTACATTTTTAATACAAGCAACTTTAAAAATCCATTTTCAACAAAAGAATCTATACAAATCAGTTTGATATTTAAATAACATATCATTTTTTTACGAAATGCCAGCTAGCTGTGGCATCCACTGTCCTACTTCTCCTGGCATAGGTGGAAATACCTCACATCAACACAGCAGATACTGTGTGACTTGAAGAAGCTGATGCCTTGTTGATGCAGTTAGGAGGCAATTGTCCAAGTAAGGAAACACCTGGAATCCTTGCAGTCTCTGGTGAGCTGCTACCACTGACATACATTTGGTAAACACCCGGGGTGGGGGGTGATGAGTCCAAAGGGCAGTGCTGTGAATTGGTAATGAGTGGCTCCCAGCCAGAAGTGCAAATGTCTCCTGGGGCACCTGCTTATCTTGATATGATAGTACGCATCCTGGAGATCTATGGAGCACATCCAATCATCCTTGCATAGCAGTAGTGGCAGTACAGACTGAACCATGCGGAACTTCAACTTCTTGATAAATAGGTTCAGATTGCTCAGATCTAGGTTCGGTCTCAGGTCCTCTGTCTTTTTTGTCACCAAAAAGAAGCATGAATAGGTTCCACATCCTTGTTTGGTTGAGACCCTTTGGATAACTCTCTTTTCTAGAAGTTTTTGAACCTCTTGAATGGCGTTCTCCCTTTTACTGGGTGGCACATTGGGGAGACTCTTCCTAGGGCTTTGGAGGTGGAAGAGAAAAGAGAATATAGTAACCTCTGGAAATTGTTTAGCACCCCAGTTGTCATTAAGTTTATCCAGGCATCCAGGTGCAATGATAATCTGCTCCAACTGGATCCAGAGTATGACAGTTGGGCAGTGCTTCAGAAGCCCTGGTAGGGCCTGTCAAAATAGGGTTCTCTGAAGCCCTGATTCTGCAGAGCTCCCTCTGCCTCTAGGATGGTGTCTGCCATTAAATCTTCTTCCTATGCTTCTGGAAGAGGTAGCTTCTTGAGAATCCAGGAAATGACCATGAGATTTCCAGAACCATATTGTCTTCCCACTCCATTGGTTCCTTGAAAAGGTCCATGGGGGGGAAGAAAATTTGATCCCTACAGCAGACAAGGTCTTTCCCTCCTGCTCGTTGCAGGTAAGAGTTTCTTTAAACAATGGTCCAAAAAGAGAAGAACCATCAAAAAGGGTGTTGATGAAGGATGCCTTAAAGGGTTCCACAAACCCACAGAGATTCAATTAGGCATGTCTCCTAAGGGGTATGATTGTTCTGGCTGCTTGAGAGGTTCCCTCTGCAGCATTAGAGATTAGGCCCATTGAGGAATTATATATGGAGGAAAGAGTGGCCAATTTGGGAAATAACCTCTTGAGGGCCTCCTCCTACAAGGACTCTGCCAGAGATTTGGTAAATTCTTTAACCAAATCCCTCTCTAGATGCATGAAATGTGCCAGATAATTCAGTGCTCTCAACATAAAGGTAGCTGAGGCATAAATGCGCTTCCTGTGTTAGTCCAATGCCTGAGACTTCTTGTTTGTGGGGTGGACAGTGATGCCCTGTTCTGCTACCTCCTTCTTGGTGACTAATGACACCACAACTGCATCAACAGGAATACCTTTGCTCCAATGTAAGGAGTTGGTAGGCAGGCTGAGGTACTTATTTTTATGCTTGTGCATGGGCTCCATGGTGTCTGGCTCCTTCCATGCCCAGCAGGAAACTAAATCAATAAGTTCATCCACCAGGTGGGTTACCCAGGGTGTAGATGGGCCCATCCCGAAGGCCTCCAGGAACACAGAATCCTGTGAAGAAGGGGGTTGAGATGACCATCCACCTTTTTGCTTTAGGATTTCTAAAATATCTTCAAAGGAAATGTCATTGGGTGGAGATCGGGGGGGGGGGGCTTCTCCCTCATCAAAGTTGGCATCTTCGGTCAAAGACTCCAAAGGGGAGTCCAAGTGCTTATTCTTGAACTGTTTCTTCCTATGAACCTCCCCCATGGGATGCTTGGGAGAGGAATGGGGAACCAAAGGCCTGGAGGCTCTCCTGGAAGGGCTGACTATAGGCAGGATGAATGGGCCCAAAGCTCAGAGCAGAAGGTGATTGGGTAGGATCCAGGAAGTGAGGAGAGGCATATCAAGCTCTGGGAAAAGTGCTCTCTTCCACCTGAAAAGCAGACAAACCTGGGAACCCCTCTCCGAGCCGAAGCCGCCAAAGGAGAGAAGGAAGAATCCACCCCTGATCTGGTGTATCCAGATAGCACCAGACCTGAACTGTCAAGGGCTGAAGCCCACAGGGGAAAGAGACAGAGCCGACAAAGTTGTAGCCAAGATCAACTCCGTGGAATCAGCGCCAATGTCTCAGGTCCGGGACCCACTTTGTTTCAAAAGCAGAGTAGAGCTGGTCTGGGACACTGCTGGAGTCGAGGGATGATATATCCTTGGCTCCGATGATATTTCTCTCGGATAAGCTGGATCCTGGGTTTCCAAAGCTGATGGTTGGATCAGAAGAGGAGACTGTACTATAGGAGCTGGAGCTCTCACTGATCTAGTATGGGACGGAGATGGCAGAATCCCCAACTGAATCTGAGCTTTGATGAAACTCTACATCATCGTGTCCATATCTGAATGGGAAAGCTGAGGAGGATCTAGAGAAGGCAGAAGAATAAGTCGATTTTAGAGGGGAATGACTGGACTAAGCAGTCAGAGCCAGAGATGGTGACTTGCTCCAAATTGGTGTATGGCTCCAAGACCTCTGATCAGATGGCTTTGGATCTGAGGAGGATTTACACGGAGATGGAGAACTTTAGATCCTAATGATGTCTGCTGAATCTGAAGGGATGCTTGGGCCTGAAGTCTTAGGACCCAATAAGGTTCGGATCTGAGGAGCTGTCATAGTAAATTCAAGTTCTGTCTGATCCAAGGAATCTCTTGGATCTGATGAAGAACAGATATCAACCGGATCCAAAGCAGTTGGATCTGACAACTTGTCTCTTTTCCGGGATATAAGACGCAGTCCTCGGGGATGCTGCGGGGGTACACTTCTTCAGCTCCTTAGCAGTCATCGGTTTCCTGGAGGTTTGAACCCCAGAAGCCAGTAGAAGACCTCTCAAAATCAACTCTGATAGGGTACGGGGATTAAAGGCCATGCAAATATCAGAGTCAGTCTTTAAGTGCCCAGGCACAAGATAGTAGACAAACCTCTTGTGGGCATCCAAATTCAGAATCTTGTGTCCACAAGAGGTGCATCTTTTGAACCCTGTTGGTTTCTCAGCCATACCACTTACACACGGGTTACTACACACACACACACGAGCACACTCAGAAAAGAGATGCTACCTAATAATAGAAGCTTTTATATACTAGAGAAAGGGGGGAAAAGAGAGAAAGAATGACCGATGGTCAAACTAATAGAGCATGGGGGGGGGGCGAGGCGAAACCCTAATGCACACAAAAACTATTTATGAGGGGAGGTTTAGATAAGATAGGACAGAAACTAAGGAAGACATTTAGCAAAGTTGAATAAAGATGGCAAATAAGGAAGAATCACTTATCTGTGCTTGAGGCAACAGAATCATGTCTATGCTGGATGGCAGCAAATGATATCTGGGGAGCTAGAGGAGATATTAGGCATCATGGGAGAGGAAGGAGGTCAAGTCTCAGATCATAAGTCTTGTGATGTGGCCAAATCAGATACGATATCGGATCCTAAGACCCATCAGTGAGGAAGAATGAAACGGACAACATCAGATCATAATTTAAGCAGTGTAGTCTAGTGTAAGGAAAAGTATATTATTTGTCACAATGCAGCAGAATTTGCAGTTTACAATTATCAACAAAAGAAATAATGCAGAGGCAAGAAACAATAAATAGATAAATCTGTATCTATGATATTCATCAACAGTAATGAGGCATTACCTAAATAAAAGAACTTGTACCCAAAATTATAAAAGTATATCTGGCACACAGAAAATAGCTGTAATGTAACAAGGCTCCAGTGAGGTCAGTGTGGTCAACCCAGAGCAAAAAATCTAACAAGGTAAATATGTTAGGGGATGAAGGGAGGGAAAGTTAAAGAGGACAGAAGATAACATGTATCTATCATTATGGTAAGGACATGGTTCTGTGTCAAATAATTGATTGGTTAATTCTCCGAACTTCTATTCGTCAAGATGAATAAATCAAACGTTTAAGTGAAAATGCACTTTAACAAAATTTAAATTGGGGAATATACATAGTTGGCCAACACTGCAAGCATGGGAATAACCCAGTGATAGAATAAACAAAAGGAAAGAACACTCTTTATAGTCACCACACACACTCTACACTATAGAACTATATCAGGCTACCCTACAAATGTAAAGGATTACTGAAAATGCATTACATCTGCAAATGAACAAAAAAATAAAAGGAAAACACCACCTTAAATGTGAAACTCTATCTACAACACATACTGCTCTATAAATAACATACTTTTAATAATGCATAAGGCCGAATAAGAAAATAAACATACACCTTTCTCATACATTATATTACATTTTTTATATACAGGGCATGCTAAGAGATATAATTAGATATTTGGTAATATATTATACATACGCGATTTTCTGCAGTACTTAACCATGTGTTGATGTAATGACGCAGTATGTACCTTTCTTTTAGCAGCTGGACGACTAATTTCATTTAATGTTTTAAATTTCATTAAAATGCACGTTTGCTTAAAGAAACATTTGCTTCCTTCATCTTGATGAATAGAGGTTTGGAGAATTAACTATTTGATTATTTGACAAAGACCAAAGGACATAACTTTCATATCTAATGCTGACTCTTCCATCCGTCCTTAACTTATGGGACAGAGCCCCCAGTGATTATAAACCTTGGGTGGTTTCATGGAAGGATAATTCAGATAATGGCTGAACCAAAGAATGCTCTAAACCTAGACTGTAAATCCAGTTTGTACTAAGAAATAAAGGTATGAATGTTTAATCAAGTAGCTGCCACACAATCGTCATCATTAAGAGTGAGGGGAGAAGTAGACTTAAGAAGACTTTAGGTAACTTCACGGAAGCAATAGGAGTTTGCTTTTCTCCTACATGGCAGTTTGAAATGACAGCCATTTGCAATTTAATGGTGGAATAACTAGCCTCATTGTGAAAAGGACCAGTCAGAAATAATGATGCCACACAGTTGGTAGGGACAACATTAGCATCACTTCATAAGGCTCCAAGATGAATAAGGAGCCTTTGCACCAGCAATTTCAATATTTGCCTTGTGGAAGTAGAGAGAGATAGGATAAAAGGTGATTCCTGCACCAGGCAAAAGGAAATATGCTTGCTTCTGTAAAATATTGCTGGTACAACTGTAGCATGGGGATGGAGGCAGGGCAGCAGACTTTCTGCCATGAGCTCTCGCCATTGCTTTAGCTAATTTTTCATGCCTGTGGAAGGAAGCAAAGTAAGGACCTGGGATAATGAGGGTCTAGAAGGGGCAGAGACCACTTGTGCTTGTGTCTTGGGAGGAAAGGGCTCTAGGATCCAGATGACTGATGACCTGTTTCCATCTTGATATTCCAGCTGTATAAACTTGATCTTACTGTGTTTTCATCTTGGTCCAAGTCATAGATGCCAGAGGAAATCTTTAGTGGTGGTAAAGTATTGTTCCTGCTATTACATTGTGACCTTAAGGCTATTAACAAGCCTGCCATAATGGTAGGTCAAGTTGACTCTGAGGGCACTAAGCACAGGGGGAAGAGCCATGAGGGTTTTTATCAAACAAGTCTGTAAGCTTTTCACAATGTTCTTTGGGACACTATTAGAATTTGCACAAATGGTAAAATGGGACCATATGCCCCTGGCTAGATAACAAAGGCACTGTATGTACCTTTCAATAGGTGAAGTGGCCCACCTGCAGCATGGCTGGAGAAAGAGAGCTATGGTGCACTGGCCTAATTAGATCTAAGGCCCACAACCACAATGCGCAAGAGGAAGGGTGAAAACGCAAACAGTAAAGTACAAAAATTCATTTGAAGTGTTATAAAAGGTAAAAGATTTTAAAACGTTGTTTGAAAGTGTTATAAAAAATGAAAGATGATTCACACACACTAACCTAAACCAAGAACAGCCAAAGAAAAAGTCAAATTTCTTTAGAAAAAAAAAACAAACTTACTGAGTTATGCATTGTCATGGCTGAGGAATTTACAAGGCATGTAAAGAGCTCATGGCAGAAAGTCTGCTTCCCTGCCTCCATCCCCACGCTACAGTTGTACCAGCAATATTTTACAGAAGCAAGGATATTTCCTTTTGCCTGGTGCAGGAATCACCTTTTATCCTATCTCTCTTTACTTCCACAAGGCAACTTTCTGTTACCTAAGAAGTTAAGTTGTAAGTGTTTCTGCCATTTCACACTGAGCTAATCGAAGGAAGGACACTGAGCAAACTCGGATCTATAATATATAACATTAAGTGTTCTGTTTTATTGCTTATTTTTTCTAGTTATTTATAGCACTTTGTGTACTGTATAGTTTTCTAGCTAGTTTCACTGTGTGTGAGGTATTAACTGGAAATTGTCCACTTTTATTAAGCATCTGTTGGGTTGTTTGTTTCTGATAACTTGTTGCAGTTAAACACTTTCTCTAGAGGCTCCTTTAGCTGTTTAAAACTTTCATTTAAAGGCTTACTGCTGCTTTTCTGCAGTGAGAAACATTTCTGCAGTTTGTTTCTAAGTAGTGTGGATATTTGTAGCATTATCCATATTCAGGCTTGTATTTGGGCCTAGTGTTTGTGGAGGCTGTGTGTCTGAGCACATATTCAGGGACATCTTGGTTTAGTCAAAGCCATCGGGCATTTCAGTGAGAGAGAATTGTTTAAGATCATTGGCTGACTGAGGTCACCTGGACTACAGCTTAGACTAAGCACCTCATTCGTTCTTTTGAGCTTTTTGTTTCTTAAAAGTTGTCTCAGGTTTCAACTTTCTGTTACCTAAGAAGTTAAGTTGTGAGTGTATCTGCCATTTCACACTGAGCTAATCGAAGGAAGGACACTGAGCAAACTCGGATCTATAATATATAACATTAAGTATCCTGTTTTATTGCTTATTTTTTCAAGTTATTTATAGCACTTTGTGTACTGTATATTTTTCTAGCTAGTTTCACTGTGTGTGAGGTATTAACTGGAAATTGTCCACTTTTATTAAGCATCTGTTGGGTTGTCTGTTTATGATAACTTGTTGCAGTTAAACATTTTCTCTAGAGACTCCTTTAGCTGTTTAAAACTTCCATTTAAGGGCTCACTGCTGCTTTTCTGCTGTGAGAAACATTCCTGCAGTTTTTCCACTTAAAAAAAATTCTAAGCTTGTTTCCTGCCTTTCCTGTGGGTAGTCTAGTCTGGATATAGATTTGCTGTGTCCAGGACTATTTGTAGGCTTCTATGCCCCCAAGCCTTTCTGTGTTGGAGGGAAGCCTTCTAGCATAATTTTGTTTCTTAGAACTAGCCATTTTTTGTTTCAGCACTCAAGTCTGTTTCTTTGAGCTCAGCATTTGTTCAGAACTTACTGTAAGCACTAAATAAGCTACAAATTACTACAATACTCAACTTTCCTCACTGTCTAGAAGAAAACAGTTTCTAGTACTTAAATAAGCACCTATCCAGGCATGTCTAAGGGTCACCTCCCGGTGTTTCCTCCTGTCTACCTGATGAATCTGGGCATCTTGGGGCAATGCAGTAATTGCCTCATGTACACAGACAACCCTCTCCTCCTACCACCCAATACTACAACCTGTGAGAGGTGCACTTATATAGCCAAACTGGAAGCAAAGCTCTCTTCACCCAAGACTGGACTAGACAGTCAAGAGGAAAAGGTAAACATCTGCATCACACCACACTCAGTACATAGTCCCTCAAATCCTACACCACCAAAACACACACCTACATTCATGGAGGCTCTCAGTAAAAACCTGCCCAAGCAACAGGGACCTCCAAAGCAGAAACACAAGCAACCTCCACCCCCCCAACACAACCCAAATGACACACAGCCCACAAACTCAGTGTGCCACTCAACCACAGCCCATAAGGCATAACAATGTACGCAACACTCTAGTCATAGGTGATTCTATATTCAGGCACACTGATGTTCCACTCACCAAGCTAAACAAGGAGAAAGTTATTGTTTGCTGCCTGTCGGGTGCCAGGATCCGCCACATAACACATGCACTCAGGTCACTCCACAAGTACAAATATGACTGTCATTGTCCATGTTGGTGTGAATGACCTGAGACGTACATGGAGGAGCTGTCTGATCTTGAGCCCAGGCAGGTATGACCCTAGCCCTGAGTAGCATCCTGCCATCACCCAGAATGATACCACGCTACAAGGACAAAATGATTGACTTCAACAATTGGCTAAGCTTCTGGTGTCATTCTAGGGGGATCCAGTATCTGTCTGCCTGGGATGACATGATCGACAAACTACGATGCTTTGCCAGAGATGGCCTGCACCTGTCGCCCCTGGGATTCTGGATACTGGCTAAGGTTCTAGCCAGCCCTATAGTGCCTTTTTTAGGCAATGTTCAAATGACAAATTCACCACCCTAACAGGTACAGGAAAGAAGAATCTGAGGGTATTGCTACTCAATGCTAGAGGTCTAAACCTCAAAATGCACTCACTCAAGGCACTCCTTAATATGGAGAACATCGACATCTGTGCAGTGACATTGACCTGGTTCAAGGCTCCAGAGAGTACCCCTGCATTACCAGGCTATAATTCATACCACACCTTTCGACCACCTAACCTGGACCGAAACACTAAAGGCAGAGGCGTGTCCATATTCATTAAGAATATCCACACCTCCAGGCTAGTTGCTCAGCATAATGCATCTGAAATTATCCAAGTGCAACTAACTCTGGGCAAGACCGCAATCCAAATTGTAGCTTGCTACAGATACCCCACCATGCCCCAGGATTCCCACTCCTCATTTCTTAATGCACTGGAAAATATTAGGGCACAACCTAACACCCTAATAATGGGCGATTTCAACTACCCTACCATTAACTGGGAAAACTACTTCCAACTCTTGTGCTCAACATTTTCTGGAGTTCATAAATTCCAGTGCCATGGATCAACTTATCCACACCCCCACCAGGGGCAGCAATATTCTAGACCTGGTTATTACCAACATGGGCAACCGGTGCTCCACACCAGATGTCAATTCCTTGTTGGTTAGAGCCGACCACAAGCTAATCACCCTAGACATCCACATCCCTCCCCTACTCCCCATTAGGGAAACCACAGTAAAAGATTTCTCCAAAGCCAACTTCATGCTTCTTAAGACAGAAGTGGCAAACTTCACGACACCCATGCTGACGGACAATAGAGGTATGACTGCTGAATCCTACACAAATGCACTTTATAAGCACTTACACGAGTGCATGGATCGTGCAGTCCCTAACAGAACCAAGATGCTATCCTCCAAAAAAAGGAAGCCAATCTGGTGGTCCCCTGCCATAAACAAACTCTACAACAGAAGAAAGAAACTGTTGCAAAAAATAGTAAAATCCCATGATTGGAGAAACTCCCTGGTCAGCCTCAGTAAGAAGCTGAGATCCCTCATAAAATCCTCCAAAGCTAGTTATGAAAACAAAATCGCCACTGTCTCTAAAGGCAACCACAAAGCATTCTATAGCTATGCCAAGAATCTCAATGGCAACACTCAGATCTGCTCTGAGTTACAGCACAATGGCACTAAATATACAGAACCAACTGATATTGCCAACATCCTGGCAGATAGGTTCAGTGCTAACTTTACCCCCCTGTCATCCCCTAAAGGGCCCATCTCTATACCAGAAAAATGCAAAGTTCCTGTAATCACGGCTGCACAGGTAAAAAACACACTATCCAAAGCCAAGAACACAGCATCCATGGGACCTGATGACATCCCAGGCTGTGTTCTACATGAACTACAGAACAAACTGGCACCCCACCTAAGTACCATGTTCAATCATAGCCTCACCTCAGGCTATGTGCCCACTGAATGGTGCACAGCGACAGTTATCCCACTCTACAAAGGGGGAGCCACCACAGACCCCGGAAACTACTGCCCCATTAGTCTAACGAGCCTGGTCTGCAAGGCTATGGAACGTATCATCATGGAACTTATAAACAATGACGTTGGTAATCTCCAAAGTCAGGACCCCACCCAGTTCGGGTTTGTAAAAGGCAGATCACGTCTCCTAAACCTGATAGAATTCTTTGAAGCAGTCACCAAAGCCATAGATGAGGGTAAGGTGGTTCACACAGCCTATCTAGATCTTGCCAAGGTTTTCGACACCACCCCCCACTTTGGAATTATAGATAAACTCACTAAACTAGGTATAAATCCCTATGTCACAAGATGGGCTGCCAACTGGCTCACTGACAGAACCCACACTGTGAAAGTAGCAGACTCCAAATCCAACTTCAGACCAGTGACAAGTGGAGTACCACAGGGTTCAGTCCTGGGTCCTCTCCTGTTTGGTAACTACTTCTCTGAAGTACAGGCCAACACAGAAGGTCTCTGGCTAACAAAGTTTGCAGATGACTGCAAACTAGGAGCCATAATCAAAACTCCAAAAGATGTGGACATCCTACAAAAGGACCTCGCTGAGACAGATGCCTGGTGTCAAAAGCCATGGCCTCAAGCTCAATGCCAAAAAGTGCATTGTCATCTCTTTTGGTAAAAACCCAGTACCCATGAACTACCACATAGGCGGTAGTCTACTTAACACTGAAAGTGTGATAAGAGACCTTGGGACACAGGTGGACAGTACTCTCTCCTTTGATAATCACATTGCCACAGTAGTCAGGAAATCCTTCTATGTGGCACACCTCATCACAAAAAGTTTCTCATCCAGGAAAAAAAGAGGTCATTGTTCCCCTCTACTCATCACTCATTAGACCCATTATAGAGTACAATGTCCCTTTTGGTATGTACCTCACACGACATCTACAACTGGAAAGGCCACAGAAATACCTCACAAAGAGGATTACCAGCCTCAAACAGATGCCCTATGCAGACTGTCTCAAAAAACTGCAGCTTTACTCCGTTGCATATCGCCTACTCAGAGGCGATCTCTGCCTAACACACAAAGCTATGTCAAACCCAGAGCTTTTAGACATGCTCCATTTAAAGAAATCCCAATCCCTACGAGCTACATGGTCTAGGGACCTAAACCTTGTCACCACAATAAACAGAACATGCTGGAGGGATAGAGTCCTGTCCCACAGACTTCCCATACTCTGGAACAAACTACCTATCTATATCAAACAAAGCTCCTCATTAGCGCTCTTCAAGAAAAATCTTGATGATTGAATGGGAGATAGGAAATTCACCCCGGGGATCACTTCTGTGGCTCTGCTCGACAGTGGCACAGGAAAATAATTTTCTTGGGTGGTGAAAGCGAGGGTACCTCTGGCTAGGCTTATATAGGCCCTAGGGCCAATAGCCTAGTACCTACCTATGAACCTATGAAGAATCATAAAATGAGGGAAAAGCGAGGCGTGACAGAAACTGTAGGGAGCCAAGCATCACTACAGAGCTGTACTGGCCGAGCAACCCTAATGGCAGTGGCATATAATCCTATTGGTTACTTGTAGTAGAAAAAAAAAACTTTCTTTTAATCATGTTATTTAGTTCTTGCAGCCATTACGAGTTAGTGTGTCTTGTTTTTGAGCAGTAACCACACTATTTACTCACTGTTTTAGCTTTAAATGCCTCTTAATAATAACACCTAAGCCTTCCATCCATTTCAGTTCTCCTGGAAAGTTAGTAGCATTCATAACTGTTTATAAAGACTATGAATAAGAGTGCACCAACTACAAAGATTAACAGACCGCACCCTACAAAACTCAGAAAGATGAAATATAACTAGTGCTGAGTCCAAAACAAGGCCAGTTTATAATTCCTTTATTGGTATAAATTGGTAAGCACTTTTGCAAGGTTTATACTTGCTTCATCAGACCATATAATACATTTAAAAAAACCACAGACATTTAAAACTTGATTATCCAATCAGAAAATATTTCAGTATGGCAACTCCCCTTAAAGGAACATGTATCATATCACCTTGCTTTACCAGATGTTCTATAGTAATGATAATAGACATATCAAAGAAATAATAAATAAGCACAGGAATATATTAACTACTGATATTAAAGTTAGAAATGTTGTGGGGGACTGACCTAAGTTTAGATATAAAAACAGAAAGTCTATAAAGAGACTGCTATCTGGCTACAAGGATTGTAATAATAATAATAACCAGCTACTGAAAGCATCTGCATACACTAAAAAGAAGTTATGTTCTTACCATAACGTTCCATGTGAGTTGTTCATCTCGCCTTTTTGTTCTTACACGTGGGTTCGGAGCTGATCCCTCGGCTCTGAGTCGGCCGCTTTTCAAGCTCAAACTCTCAGAGAAGCTCGAGACACAGTATATATCCCATGATGCTCTATTGTAAAGCCCAGATCTAGTATGCTGCACCCGAAGAAAGCCTAAAAAAAATAAGCACTGCAGTATCTACCTATCTAGGTACTTATAGATTTGCAGAAAGGAAAAACAGTCTGTCTTTAAGGAGACAAGCTGACAAGACCAAACAATCCACCAAGACAACCAATTCTCACTATGAGGGGGAAGGTGGGAGGGAATGTAAGAACAAAAAGGTGAGATGAACAACTCACATGGAACGTTATGGTAAGAACATAACTTCTTTATGTGAAGTTGTTCTATCTCGCCGTTTTGTTCTTACACGTGGGTAGTGTCCCAAGCACCCTAATCCTGGGCGGCTCAAGGAAGAACATTCCTGAGCACAGTGGAATCTAAGGAAGCCCTGTCCCTGGAGGCCCTGTCCACTTTGTAATGAGTGATAAACTTATGAGGTTTGGACGAAGTAGCAGCTGCACAGATGATATCCAAGGGTAAATGAGCTGTATGAGCTAATGACATAGAAACAGCCCGGGTAGAATGGGCTTTGACGTTAGGCGGTAATGGTTGATTAGTGGAGGAATAAATTAATTTAATGCAATCAGAAAGCCACTTAGATAATGTGACTTTTGATACCGCAGAACCGTTCTTGTTCTCTGCGTAGGAGACAAAGAGTTGATCAGATTGCCTGAAATCTTTCCTTCTGTCCAAGTAGAATCTCAATTGTCTGTGAACATCAAGCTTGTGTAACATATACTCCAGTCTGTTGGTATGATGTCTAAAAAAAGTTGGGAGCTGAATGGACTGATTTAAGTTACCTTCGGAGCAGACCTTAGAAAGGTAGGATTTGTCCTGAGGGACAACCTATCAGGGTGGAAGATCAAATATGGGGGCCTGAAAGATAGAGCTTGGAGTTCAGAGACCCTACGCGTAGATGTAATGGCTACCAGAAATATTGTTTTCCAAGACAGAAACTTCAAATCACAAGATGACACAGGTTTGAAGGGGGTAAGCATCAATTGGGATAAGACAAGATTCAAATTCCAGGGAGAAACAGGGTGTCTGATAGGTGGTCTGAGATGATGGGTCCCTTTCAAAAAGGCTTTACATAGTCTGTGGGACATGATGTTAGAACCGTTAAAACCTACATGAAAGTTGGAAATGGTAGTCAATTGAACCCTTATGGCGGCAGCTGCTGAGCCATCATAGAACAAGGAGGACAAGAACTCTAATATGGTATGAATAGGCGCAACATATGGGTCAACATCATGGTGAGAAGCCCAGTGAACAAATAGTTTCCATTTGCTATTATATAGCTTCCTGGTTGACTGTTTAGGAGAGGAAACTATAATATGTTGGACCGTGGGAGACAAGTCTTGAGACCTGGCTAATATGGGAATTGGAGCAGCCAAGCTGTCACTTTTAGGGAGATGAGCGAGGGATGAAGAACTCCCGATGAATGAGTCAGAAGGTCTGGCACTGGGTCCAGAACCCATGGTTCTTCCACTTGATACTTCTGTAGAAAGGGGAACCAAATCTGACGAGGCCAAGATGGGGCTATCAGAATAACAGTCCTTCCCAGACTTCTGGCTTTCTGTATGAACTTGGGAATTAGAGGAATTGGTGGGAAGGCATACAGGAGGCCCGGGGGCCAATCGTGTACAAGCGCGTCCCTCGGGTTGCTCCCCGGTGGGGGATAAAGGGCAAAGTAGCTTCTGCATTTGGCATTCATCGGAGATGCAAACAGATCGCAGCAAGGCTGGCCCCACCTGCGAAAAATCTTGTCCGCCTCCTGTTGTTTGACGGACCACTCGTGAGGCAACAGGATGGCCCTGCTCAATTTGTCCGCTATCACGTTGGATGACACCGGGATGTGCATCGCTATCAGAAAGCGCCTGGTGAATACAGCCCACTGCCAAATTCTTAGGGCCTCTCGGCATAAGGGATATGATCTGTTTCCCCCTTGCTTGTTGATGTACCAGACTACTGACATGTTGTCTGTTTGAATTGCAATTGTCCCTGGAGGAAGACAGTTGTGAAAGTGTTGCAACGCCAGGAACACCGCTCTCAGCTCCAGGACATTTATATGCAAATGTGATTCCATGCTCGACCAAGTACCTTGGACAGTCTTTCCCTGAAATAGCCCCCCCCCACCCTATCAGGGAAGCATTCGTGGTCACTGTGGCTGTGGGTTGGGGGAGAACAAGGGGACGTCCGATTACTACCTGCTCGCTGTTCAGCCACCAATTGAGATCCTTCTTGCAAATATTTGTTAACAGAATCTTGTGCAACATCGGCAGCTGTTGGTAAGACCATTGTGTGAAGAGTAACCACTGGAGTATCCACATGTGCATGCGTCCCAAAGGGAATGCTATTAGTGTCGCTGCCATTGTGCCTAACAGCTTCAATATCTGGGATGCAGGAGTTTTGTTCTGGGTCAACAGACTGGACAATTGACTTATTAGGGATAAGATTCTTGTTTGAGACAACCTGATCCTTGAATCGACAGTGTCTAGCTCTGCTCCTATAAAGGTAATACGCTGCGAGGGCAATAACTCAGATTTTTCAAAGTTTAAGGTTATGCCCAACTGGGAACACAGGTTGATAGTGTTGTCTCTTGCATGAATTAGTTGATGCCTGGTGGTGGCGGTGAGGAGCCAATCGTCCAGATATGGAAACACCCGGAATTCCTAAGCGTCTCAGGTGAGCCATGACCACTGCCATACATTTGGTGAACACTCTGGGTGCTGTGGTGAGACCAAAGGGCAGGGCTCTGAATTGGTAATGACTGGCCCCCAGCCAGAAATGCAAGTGATCTCTGGATGATCTGGCCATTCTGATGTGGTAGTAAGCATCCTTGAGATCTATAGAGCACATCCAATCGCCCGTTTCTAGAAACGGAAGTATCGATTGAAGCATGACCATCCAGAACTTTTCCTTCTTGACGAAGGTGTTGAGTTTGCTGAGGTCTAATATGGGCCGCCAGTCCCGTTTTCTTTGGTACTAAAAAGAACCTTGAGTAAGTTCCGGATCCTATCTGGTCCACTGGGACTGGCTGGATGACTCTTTTGTCGAGCAGGTTTTGAATCGCTATGGCTGCTAGTTTTCGCAGACTGGGTGGAACGTCTGGAATACTTGTACACATGGGAGGGAATTTTGTAAAGGGAATGTAGTAACCTCTGGAAATGATGCTTTTTACCCAAGAATCCGTTGTAATGTTTAGCCAGGTGTTTGGGTATAAAGCCAAGCGACCCTCGACTGCCTCCAGAGTAGGACAGCCGAGCTTCCTTTCAGGAACGCTGATAGGGCTTACCAGAGAACTGCTCCCTGTCACCCTGATTTTGAGGACCCCCTCTGCCATTTGGGTGGCATCTTCCATTTTTACCCCCTCCTCTGCTCCTAGAGGGGGTATCAGTAGGTGTGTTCTGGAAAGTTCCTTGGGGCTTTCGAAACCACATTTTTCCACTTCATTGCCCTTTGGGGTATGGTCTAGTTGGAGTGGAAAAACGGACTCCTACAGCAGATAGTCTTTCCTTTTTGTTCACACCTAGTAAGCGTCTCCTTAACTTTAGGCCTGAACAAGGCGGAACCATCAAATGGGGTATTGACGAAGGAAGACTTGAAGGCTTCCACGAAGGAGCAATGGCGCATCCAAGACCGTCTCCGAAGAGCTATCACTGAACCTGCAGCCCTACTCGATCCATTGGTGGGATAAGAAATGAGCCGCAAGGATGAGTTGACTATAGAATTGAGGGTGTTGAGTTATGCTGTCACTTTTTCAGAAACTGCATCAGCTGTGTTACCCTGTAGAGTATCTCCCAGCTCTTTAAGGAGATTTCGTTGAAGGCGGGTAAAGTGGGTTAGGTAGTTGGGTGATCTCATGGAAAATGCCGCAGAACTAAATATGCATTTCCCATACCTGTCCATCATCCTAGAATCCCTATTAGGAGGATGGACAGAAGAAGAGGTTTCAGACATTTCTTTCTTGGTGGCTGCTGCCACCACCATGGCATCAACCGAGACTCCCTTGGCGAGAAAGGCCTTGTCAGCAGGGGAAGTAATGAGCTTGTTGGGCCTTTGGGGGACCAGGTCCACTGAATCAGGGGACTCCCACGCCCTTTGAGTAACCAAATCCATGAGTTCGTCGAAGGGAGGAGTAACCCAGGAGGTGGATGGTTGAGATCCAAAGGCCTTCAGGAGTACCGACTCGTCCACAGTAGGGGCAAGGGACTGCTTATCACCCCTCTGCCTTAAGATCTCCAATATGTCTGCAAATGAGACATCCTCTGAGGGGGATCGTGGGGACCCTTCTGATTCCTCTAAGTCCATGTCTGATGTCAGGGATTCCTGTGGGGAATCCAAGTGCCTCCTCTTGCACAGTCTCTTCCTAGGTACTTCATCAGTGGGAGCGTCCGGTGAAGTCCCTGTAGAGGGGCAACCCAATGGGGATACCTGAGGCTCTGGGTCACGACGCTTGGTAGGGACCTGTGGGGAAGAGACAGAATGTGGCCCTTTAGGGAGAGGGGAGGAAAGATCCAAAGAGGTAGTGGTCTTAGAAGACATGACCTTCCTCATGGCATCGAAGGCACCAGAATCCAGGTCCGAGAAGTCTGCCGGCTCCGAAGAGGCCGGCAGCCCTCCCCGAGCCGAGACCCCACGCTCCAATCCAGAGGATGGAGCCGAACTCACCTGTGCCGAAGCCCCGAGGGGTAAGGTCGGAACCGAAGTCTCGGTTTGACTCTCCATCCCGGAGCCAGCGAGGGAGTGTTGGGTTGAAACTCCCCGGTTGGAACCGAGGAGATCAAGGTCGATGGAGCTGAGGGAGCTGGATCAAACCTCGGCTCCAAGGGCTCTACCAACATCGGTTCTCTCTGCCCTGGCTCCGAGAGTTCGATTGGCCTCGGAGGAGGAGTAGAGAGTAGGACTGGGATTTCAGGCTTTGAAGCAGAGTGGCTCGAAGCGAAAAGCATTTTGGCCAGGGCCAGGTTCTCTAGCAATCTCTTAACCACGCGGTCCAGGTCTACATCAGATAACCTCAAAGAATGGGTCGAAGGGGCCGAAGACGGCACCGATTGAAGAATCGGAGACTGAGGAGTCTCCAACACCGGATCCACAACTGGACTCCAAGATAAAGGTTCGGTACATGGTTCCAAAGGCTGTGGAGCTGATGATCGAACCATACTAGAGGAGCTCGGAGCCAAGGACTTGGGCTCCGAGGACCCTTGGACGACTTTGACTCCTTCGAAGCCTTGGAAGAAAGCTTGGTCTTGTCCAGCGCAGCCTGAAAGTCAGGCTTCAGGAGTCCTCTATCCACCAGCTTTCTGCGCCTTTCCAGAAGAACCCTGATGCTAAAGGAGTGGCAGAGAGCACATTTCCTGCAAATGAACAGATCCTAAACAGTACACACAGGTGTAGTGGTTGTCTGTCACAGACATTTTCTGGCCACACTCACACCTTTTGAAGCCAGACTTTTGCTTCTCTGACATTTTAGTAAAAGAGAGAGGAAATATATATACATATATATATATATATATATATATATATATATATATATATATATATATATGTTCAGATCCCTGAACTCAATACTATGAGTATATTAAATACAAAAAATGTTATTTAAATTTTTTTTAGTATTAACTCTCTACAGAACTAGCTAATCTCTAAATGTTCTAACTAATTTTAAACTACCACTAATAAATTTAGCACACACAAAGGAGCTGACAGAGCCCTATCACGCCCAAAAAACTAAGAAAGGCCTAGAAAAAACAGCTGTTAAGAAAAACACTCCAAAAATATACCAGATCTACACACTAACTCTAACTAAACTCTATTTTTTTTAAAGAAAACAACACTAGCTAACAATACAAGAGAAAAATATTTTTTTAAATATAGAAAAATAACACTGGCCCAAGCTTCCTCCGACGAGTCTGTAGATCCGTTGCAGCAACAAACTAGATCTGGGGTTTACAGTAGAGCATCATGGGATATATACTGTGTCTCGAGCTTCTCTGAGAGTTTGAGCTTGAAAAGTGGCCGACTCGTAGCCGAGGGATCGGCTCCGAACCCACGTGTAAGAACAAAACGGCGAGATAGAACAACTTCTAATACCATGTTCTGCTTGCAATTTCTGCCACTATATTAAAAGCAGTGGCAGATTTGTTCATCCAGTAACACACAGGGAATATAAATTTTATGTCAACGCTGATTGCAGCAGCATTAATATAGTATATTTAACTCAGTGCACCCTATACTATGTTTTTTATGTTGGGTAAGACCAACAGACGACTTGGGAATCGCATAAGGGAGCACATAAATATTCATAATAATGCCCTGGCAAAACATGTAATTAGAAATACCAACAAACAGATTTAATTTCATGGTTATTGAACAAATTAAAAACAAGTGAATGAAAGGGAGATTTATGCAACCATATAGAAGTCAATGAAGTGAAGTGGATTGTAAGATTAAGGGCAGATTGTGCGATGGGTTTAAACAGGCAAGTGCCGTTAAAACCTGCATTAAAAGCCAGACCTCTTTTCAAATAGTCTAATAGATATTTATTCACACATTTTACATTATCCCTACATGCCAATTAAATTATTTTATATATGTATGGTCAATAGTTAGTTTACAGTATGCTTCGGTAGATGTATTTTTATATGCTTTTTTATATATTTATATAAAGTTAAGTACATATGTTATTTCTGAATAAGTATATCTATATATATTTTTATTTGTGAAAGTTTTAGTGTCATATACACTTGCATATACATGTTTTTATATTTGTTGAGAATGATTATTTAGATGCTTTATACGTGTATTTTTTGTATCTGTTAAAGCAAGGTGATACGATACATTTTCCTTTAAGGGAAGTTGCCATACTGAAATATTTTCCGACTGGATGATCAAGTTTTAAATGTCCATGGTGTTTTTTAATGTATTATATGGTCTGATGATGCAAGTATAAACTTTGCGAAAGCACTCACCAATTTATACCAATAAAGGGATTATAAACTGGCCTTGTTTCAAACTCTGTTTATATTTCATGTTTATAAAAACTGTCAAAGTTTGTCCATTACCCAGATCAAAACAGAGTTCCCTGGTCCATGATTATTTCATTGGGAATCTCTACCCTTGAGAAAAGAACACTAGCTCTTTGGCTACTGACACAGAATTGGATTTTATTATGTGTGCAGCTTCAGAAGCCCAAGTGGCATAGTCAATAATCACTAGGATGTATTGGAAGCCACTGATGGACCTATAAGATACCTACCTAATCTGCTCAAATTGGACTTCAACAATAGGCGTCAGTGAATTCCTCACAGTAGGATGTGTTGCCATCTTTTGACAATCTGTGTAAATGTCTTTACTTTATACATAGCTTTGGTTTTGTTCATCATTTTACCAAGATATATATGCCAATTTCATTACATGTATTCTAAAAGGTTTTTGAACTAACAGTTGATGCACTATTTCTTCTGTTTATCTTGTACAGCGAGTCTTTTCTCAGCTCAGAGTCTTGGTATGGGATGAGGCCAAGCTGTTCATCTTTTTGCTTGCATTCTGGCTATGTTTTCATTGGGCTCTTTTGTTTTCAAGTATTGTCCCCTCTACTTTGCCTTCTTAAAAATGTCATTGTTTCTCTAGAAATCTGCCAAGTCAAGAAAACTTTCATCAGAACACAGACATGTAACATGGGATACAGTCTTTTCACCTATGAATACAGGTGTTTGTTTGTACATACATTATTCTTCTTCTACAAAAAATAATTCAGGCTAGTGATTTTCCTTTTGCAATTCCTTTACTGCTGAGAGTCCTGTTTCTGACCAGTATTCTGTTTTAATATTAGAGAGGGAAACCTAGGCCTCAGTTCTTCTTTGCTTTTTGCTTTTCTCCCTCTTGGTCTATATACAGGCATTCTCCATTACCTTAATTGCTGGAGTCTTCTGACAAGTTCTTTATCATGTACTACAGATTCTTACTTATTGGTTTCTGCTTTTTTCACTAGTTTAACTGGAGTTTTCTGGAAAGGATCAACAACTGGTTTCTGATAACACACATTTTTCCTATTCTTTCTAGCCAAAGCTGAACTGTAGCTCATTTTGAAGTTTGTACACCCATCCCTTTATCAAGACTGCATTTGAAAAGTGAGTCAGGCTGCTGACACTCCCAGTTTTTATTCAGGGTTGGGTATTCTTAACAGGGTATAAGGTTGATGCTCCCCCATTTTTACTATGAGCATGTCCTGGTCATAGCGTCTAACTCTGCTCTCTCTCCCTATAATTTCTACAATAACCTTGAACTGAAAGAAATCTTGATCTAGTTTGACATCAAGTGTTAAACTAGGTACAGTTTGAATTCCTAAGTGTTTAGAATACTCCTTCCTGTCTCCATGAGCACACTACTTCTACCTTCTTGTAATTTTGCTTTTTGTCTACAGACATGTGTTCATGCTCCAAGAATCTAGTGTTCCTTCCCATCCACTGATATTGTACAATTGGCTAACTTAGTAGTGGCAATAATTCTAATGTTCCAGACGTTAAGTTTATCATATTCCACAAATACATTTTCATTATCAGCATGTTTGTTAAAAATTGCTCATTTTGTCACTTACAGCATTCCATATCACTAATTAAACAATTGTAGCAATGTGCTCCCTTTTCTCACATCTGAAATAGACTATTTCAGTTATTTATTCACAATCATGTACATACTTTTAGTTACAAGCTAAGCTTGCTCATTTCTTCATCAATTAGTAGCATTTTCATTAGCATAATCAATTTAACAGTACTTTTTGTGTTCATTGAAAAGTCCTTTTATGTAAATTATTTGAAAGTAACCTGCTAAATTTATCAATTATATTTACTATTCACTTCTGGTTTTAACCATAAGTTTAAAAGCATGCCTTCAATCAGATATTTGAGCTGTTAGCCTTTATTTGAAATAAATGTCCAATAATGAAATTTCATGGCATGTGTTTCAGAAGACATACCAGCCGTAACTAGGATATTTTTAACTTATAAAAGTCTAATAATCATAGCCTTCAATGTTCCCTCTAAGCTGTGAGCCTAAGCCCAATTGTCTTTTATGAAATATCTCTCAAAAGCAACACGGTATGGTTCAGTGTCATCATCCCTGCTCAGCTTCTTTTGTAGACAGGTGGTCAGCACAGGGGCTATCAAATTCATATGTACCTGTAGACTGACAAAATGTCTATCAGTAACTTAACTTCATTCTTGGGGACTCATGAAAAGTTGAATCATATATTTTGTGGTCTGCACCAAAGTATCCATTAGTTTCCATTTTACAAACTTTTAATAGTTCAGTCACAAAAATCTTTTTGGGTTGTGTGAATATCAATGCACTGCAACAGTTGCCTCCTTCCAATGTTTTGCACTTTTAGACTGCAATGCAAGAATACAAACTATGCACTTTGGTATACTGACCAAACTATGCCCTCCAAAACTACCAATGTAGTATATAGTGCACATACTGGAAGCAGTATCTTTGGCTCAAGTGTAAATTATTTACAATAGAGACATTGGAATTTTTGATGCAGAATTATGCCACGGTGGTATGGCGGTAGCGTTGTTACCTCACAGCAAGAGGTTCTCCTGTTTGATTCTCGGCGTGGCTTGGGAGTGCCTTCTGTGTGGAGTCTGCATGTCCTCCCCGCGGTTGGGTAGCATTCAAATGACATGCATGCATAAATGGGCGTGCCTTCGTTGAAGGTTGGGCATCGAGCTGGCACCTCAGCATTTCGAAAAAATCTACTGCCAATCATTAGCGGACAGGAGTTCCGTTGTGGCGACCCCTTACTGGGAAAAAGCCGAAAGACAAACAACATCTTTAAGGAAAATAAAAAAAAAAGCCATACAGAATATTAAATTAATAAAGTAGCAGAAAGTATTTTAAAAACTAAGCCAACATGGGAATGGAGAAAGGAGATTCTGCTACTAGAGATGACTGCAATTAAGGACACAGGGAATAGGCAAGAGGGGTCTGGAATTACCTGTAGAAAACTGACAAAGGAACCAAGGTATGGGGAGAAAATAGCTAGATATGTAAAGGTAAAAGAATGGGTAGAGGCCAAGGACACATTTGGACTGCAGGCTAGAGACTGCTTTGCCCATCAAAGATTGATATCAGAGTATAGGCAAAGAGAAAGGAATAGGGGATCTTAAGTGAAAATGAAAGATCAGAACTGGTGGAGCTTTTAGTTGAATTTAGAACAAAAGCTGCTGTTAAAAAAGGAAAATTAGTGGGGCATACAGAATATTGCATGATAACTATATGAATCAATCGATGGAAGTTATAAAGGATTGGGAAGAGAGATTCGATAAGCAATTCACAAAGAAACAATAGGAGGATATATGTATGGCACCCAAATATGCGACAAAGTCTAGAAGAATTAGGATTTTTGCTTGGAAGTATTTGCATAGGTATTTTTATACCCCAAGCAGAGTCCAGAGATTTTTTTTTTACTGGGGTAGATTGCAAATGTTGTAGGTATGATGGGGAAGAAAGAGATAATTAGGAACATAGCGTTTGGGGAGTGGAATGAGTTGGCAGACTTTAAAAATTCCATGCAGAACACTGTCAGAAATTCTGGGTGAGAAAATTGGTGTAACTAAGGAAATTATTTTTTTTAAGCTGTGATACAGGATCTGAATTGCCTAGACATAGTAAGGCCTTGCTGAGTTTAATTTTGGTTGCTGCCAAAAAGCAATTACTAGAAAATGGAAATTAAAATCTAAACCAACCTTACTAGTAGTGAATATAGAAGCAGAGATAAAAGAACTGGAAGTGGGATCTTTAGAAAAGGGTAGGTGCAAATTACATAGAACAAAATGGGAACTGTGGGAACAATACATGCAGAAAAAGAAGTTATGTTCTTACCACAACATTCCATCTGTGTTGCTGATCTTCATTCATTACTGATGGGTATATGTTCCATCATCGGAACTGAGTCGGCCATTATAACAAGCTCATGCCAGCCAAAAACTCTCTAGCTAACCTTACCAATAGTGCCCCTCTCTCTATCACCTCAGATCGAGTTTGCCTGTAAGAAAAAGGATAGAAAGCAGACGTTTTATCTGAGCAAATACCTTATCATAAAGTAGGACCAAATCCAAACCTCTAGGAGTCTTTCAGAGGTGGGTTGATGTGAGGGATGTAATGAATGAATGAAGATCAACAGATGGAACGTTATGGTAAGAACATAACTTCTTTATCTGATGTTGTTAATCTTCATTCATTCCTTACTGATGGGACAAAGTCCCCAGCTACTTTATTTCCTGGGAGACCCTATGGAAGGATATTCCTGAGCACCACTGAACCAAAGGAGGCTCTTCCCCTGGAGTCCAAATCCAATTTGTAATGAGTGATAAAAGTATGAGTAGTAGCCCATGTTGCTGCTGCACAAATGTCATCCATGGAAGCTCTTGAATGGAAGGCAACAGATGTTGCGACTGATGTAGTTGAATGTGCTTTGACCTTGTAAGGTAGAAGAGCTTTGTTTTGTTAGTAAATACAGAAAATGCAATCTCTCAACCATTTGGATAGAGCCACTTTGGAAACAGATCTTCCCAATTTTGGTCCTGAAAATGATATGAATAATTGGTCAGATTTTCGTAATAATTTAGTCCTTTCCAAGTAGAATTGCAATTGTCTATGCACATCAAGTAAATGTAGTGAATGTTCCCCTTTGTTAAGAAATTTGGAAAGAAAACTGGCAGATCTATTGTTTGATTGATCGCCAAATCAGAAATAACTTTGTGTAAGAAGGTGGGATTAGTCCGGAGTGATACTCTGTCTTTGTGGAAAACCATGTAAGGCATTTTATGCACAAAGCCTGTAATTCAGATATTCACCTTGCTGAAGTAATAGCTACCAAGAGTAAAGTTTCCCAGGATAAGAATTTCATATCGCAAATGGCAGCAGGTTCAAAAGGGGGACAAGTCAAGGGTTGTAGGACTAATGTTAAATTTCAGGGTTAAATTGGCTCTTTGAAGGGGGGGGTCTTATGTGGGTGACATCTTTCAAAAAGGTTTTACAGAGATGGTGAGAAATCAAGGACGAGTCCTGGAAACCATTGTGGACTCGAATAGTTGAAGCTGCCACTCCTGAATGGAGGAGACTCGATAAATAGTCCAGTATCAAATCCAATGGAGCTGAAAATGGGTCTATTCCCATCTCACGAGACCAAATTATAAATCTTTTCCACTTGCTGAGGTAAAGTTTCCTGGTGGATGGTTTATGAAAAGCCAGAAGAATGTTACATACAGGGGAGGATAGCTTATTTTGCCTCACAATTACTGGAAGTACAGGAATCAAACTGTCAGCTTGAGACTCAATATGTTTGGATGCATCAACCTTTGCGGGTGTGACAGCAATTCCGGAGTTGGATTGAGAATCCATGGTTGGTGTTCTAGGTGAGGCCAAAGGAAGGGGAACCAAACTTGTCGGGGCCAATAAGGTCCAATGAGGATTACTTTGCTTCTCTACCAAAGGGCTTTCTTTAGAAATTGCGGAATCAGAGGAAGGGGAGGGTAAGCATAAAGAAGTCCCGTGGGCCAATCGTGTACCAGAGCATCCCTCGGGACTCCCCCTGCGGGAGAATTAGGGAAAAGTAGCTGCTGCATTTGTGGTTTACAGTGGATGTGAAAAGATTGCAGTAAGGCTGACCCCAGTGACTGAAGATCTTTGTCGCTATGATAGGAGTATGGGACCACTAGTGAGGCAGGAGAATACATTTGCTCAGTTTGCCTGGAATCACATTGGAATCCCTGGGAATGTGTGTTGCTATCAGAAAGTGGTTGGAAGATATCGCCCAATGCCAAATTCTCATGGCTTCTCGACAAAATGGATAGGATCTAGTTCCCTTTGTTTGTTGATATGCAAGACTACGGACATGTTGTCTGACTGGATAGCAATTTTTCCTGACTGGGGGACAGATTGAAATGCTTGCAATGCTAGAAGCACTGCCCTCCATTCTAGAACACTGATATGCAGATTGGCCTCCACAAGGGACCAAGTGCCTTGGACCATCTTTCCCTGGAAGTGCCCCCCACCTCATCGGAGAAGTGTCAGTGGTCACTATGGCCTTGGGCTGAGAGGGGGAGAAAGGATGACTCCATAGGTCTTTGTCTGGCTTCACCCACAAAGTAAATCTTGTTTGCATCGATTTATGCGGATCTGAAAGGACATCGGATGAGTCAAAGGGGACCAATGTGTTAGAAGAAGCCATTGTAGGAGCCTCATCTGTAGTCTTGCCAGGGGAACTATTGTAATAGACGCTGCCACTGATCCTAGTAGCTGAAGGACTGCCAGAGCTGAAGCTTTCTGCTGAGAGAGTATCACCCGGAGTTGATATCTTAGTCTTTCTAATCTGTGAAGTTGGAAGGAGACTAGGCAAGGCTGAGTAATAAAAGTTGCCCCTATGAATTCCAGAGTTTGAGAAGGAGTCAACTTGCATTTCTCCTCATTTATTGAGATCCCTAAGTATTTTGCTAGCTTTAGGGTGTAACGTAAGGCTATACCAGTAAATGCTTGGTGGGGATGGTAAGGAGCCAATCATCTAAATACGAAAACACCTGGAATCCTTGCAGTCTCAAGTGAGCTGTTATCACTGCTATGCATTTGGTGAACACTCTGGGGGTCATACAGAGACCAAAGGGCAGTGCTCAGAATTGTTAGTGACTGACACCCAGCCGGAAGTGGAGGAATCCTCTGGAGTGTTAGTCCATTTTTATGTGGTAGTACACATCCTGAAGATCTACAGAGTACATCCAATCATCTTTTTTCCAGGAATGGAAGGGTAGACTGACCTATGACCATCCAGAATTTTGTCTGACAGATTTGTTTAGGATGCTGAGGTCCAAGGTTGGCCTCCAGTTCCTTGTCTTTTTTGGCATGAAAAATAACCTTGAATAAAAACCGGATTCTGTCTGGTCTGGTGGGACTGTTTGGATGACTTTTTTTGAAGCAGCTTTCTAATTTCTTGTGCTGCTACGTTCCTCTGACTGGGTGGAATGTCCTTGATTCATCTTTGTGGCTTTGTGTAAAGGTCAAAGGGGATGTGGTAACCTCTGGTAATTGTCTGCACCCAAGAATCTGTGGTTATGGATTGCCAGGCACGATGGTGTAGAGAAAACTGTCCCCTGACTGCTTCCAGAGGTAAGCAATCTGGCCGCTCTTCAGCAGCACTGATAGGGGTTGTCCAGAAAAAGAATCTCTAGATCCCTGATTACGCGGACTGCCTCTATCTCTGTGGGGGCATCTTCCAGATGAGTTTCTCCCTCTGCCCCAGGGGGGTAAACTCACCACATGTGTCATGGAAAGAACCCAGGGATTTCTTGCACATCTTTCCACTCCTCTGATTCCCAAAGTAGGATTGTTGGGGGGGGGGGGTGGAAAAACGTACGCCCACAGCAGACAGGGTCTTGACGTCCTTTTCACACCTAGCCAATGTGTCTTTCGCATTTGGGCCAAAAAGATGAAGAAGCTTCCACTGGAGCTCTGAGAAAGGAAGACTTAAATGGGTGCGCAAAATCACATACGTGCATCCAGACGTGGCATCTCATGACAACGCCTGCACCCACTGCTCTAGCTGCTGCAGTATGAGAGAATAACCACATCAATGAGTTAGATATAGATTCCAGGTGGCAAGCTGTGAGGCAATTTTGTTGCGTACCTCATCAGAGACTGCTTCTGCTAAGGTTCCCAAGAGTTCCAAGATTAGGTCTCTCTGGAGAATGGTAAGGTGTGCCAAGTAATTTAAAGACTGGATAGCAAAGGTCAATGAAGAAAACATCCGCTTCCCTAACCTGTCAATCACACGAGACTCCCTGTTCGGGGGATGGACAGTATGGCTCTCCTCGGCAAGCTCTTTCTTAGTGGCCACCGTCACACCACCATAGCATCTACTGGCAGGCCTTTGGACCAATGTGGACTGTCCTCTGGTGGAGAAAGAATTTTGTCTGGTCTCCGGGGGATAGGTTCAACAGTGTCAGGATTCGTCCATGTGCACTGCACGATGAGCTGCACCAAGTCATCTGCAGGTGGTGTCACCCAAGAAGTAGACGGTTGAGCACAGAAAACATGCAAGAATACAGACTCCTCAGGGGAATGGTTGGTGGGCTTCCAGTCTCCCTGCTGCTTTAAAATGTCCAGTATGTCTCCAAATAAGATATCCTCAAGGGGTGATCGTGGGGATCCTTCCCCTTCATTGTAGGCTGTATCTTTGGTAAGGGATTCCTCTGGGGAATCCATGTTCTCCTCTTACATGACCTCTTACGTGGTACCTCCTCCTGAAGAGGGGTGGGGGGGCCGTCCGATAAGTCCAGCCCCAGGTAAGGAGCCACAGGAGGACTTGGTGCTGCCAGGGCAAGTGGAGCTGTAGTAGACAGCACCATAGAAAAAATAGGCACCATACTAAGGGTCATGGTGCCGACAGCCCAGTCATGATCCCGAGGATGATTTGGCTCCAGGCGAGTCGAAGTCTATAGAGTAGGCTCCGGAGCCATGGTAAGATCTACCAATGGAACCAAAGAAGCCAGTATGGGGGTAGACATCTGTGTCGAGAGCTCACATACCTTCAAGGAGGTCGAAGGAGGAATATATGTCGGAGTCTGTGGAGAAAATCCCTCGGCTCTGGGTGGGAGGGAGGATTTGGAAATCCTCTGGATGCCAATAGCTGATCCATGAGTCGCACTACGTCCAATTCTGAAAGGCTCCTGGAGGAACAGGTGGACATCCCCGATGGAGAAACAGGGTGTCCCAAATAGGGGCTGTACTGCTGTCTAAAAAAGGCATCTGCCATTGGAGAATATCTGGTCTGAGGCAATACCTCATCGTTCGCACTGTGGTCAAAGGACCAGCAAGATGCATAGGGGGCAGTGACCGGAGTTGGAAAAACTATTTTTGGTAAAAAAAAAAAAAGGGGTGTCTGTACTGTTGCCATAGGGGAAGAAGTTCTTGGTGATTCCATATTCGCAAGAGGTACAGTGGGGATAACTTGCGGCGTTAGTGCAGAGGACGTTACCAGTGGAAGGTTGAATCATTGGTGTCGAGGCCGGCACCACAGTTGTTAGGTTAAGATCTTGGTATCGAGGTCAGTACCATAAGAAGGGGTTGAAGGCCCCAGTGCCAAGATTCCTTTAGTCAATTTGGAAATTTTTGTCTTTGGTTCAGAAGATTTAACCGATTTTTAGAGATGAGGGAACAGAATGGCTTGTCTTCTTGTGCTCTTTTTTTTTAGGAGGAGATGAACCCTCCATCTCACAAATAGCCTCTGAGAAAGGAGTTTTTGGAAGACCCTTCAGAATCCGTTTATTTTTCCTTTCTGTCAAGGTATGGGAGCTAAAGGCCTTACAAATGTTGTAAGGAGGTTCAACTTTCAAGTGAGGAACCCAGAGACAATAAACACAAGATAAATGACTGAGTTTGGCATTTTCCTACCGGACTTATTACACTGTTTGAAGCCTGCCATTCCTTTTTATCTGCCATCATTAAATATACAGAAAGAACCCATCCACACTACACACAAATACAATCAACAGATTATACACAGCCACAGTTATAGAAGAGAATTTTTTTTTTTTAACCAACAATGAATAGGAAAAGGGAAAAGAGAGGGGGATACCAACAATGGTATTGGAAGTTACCTCAGGAGTAAGGGAGGCCTGTACCAGCAATGGTATGAAGAATACCACAAACCTGGTAAAGAAAGAGACTTCAGAGGGTAAGCAAACTCTAAACAAGAGGTTTTACCAGTAAACAAGGAAATTATAAGTAGAAAATGTTTAAATGACTTGGCTTGAGAGCTGGCTTGACACATTTTGATAGTATACATGGCAAACGAGATCTGAGGTGATAAAGAGAGGGGCACTGTGGGTACGCTTAGCTAGAGTTGTTTTTTGGCTGGCATGAGCTTCTTATAACAGCTGGCTTAGTTCTGAGGACAGAACTGATACCCATCAGTAAGAAATAAATGAAGATTAACATCAGATTAATATTTTGAAGTAGGAATGATGTTTAAGGGAACACAGGAAATGAATGAGCTAAGTAATGTTCGATTGACAATGACTGTATAGATCATATGCGATGTATAATTTTTGCAACTGAAAATATGTCAATAAAATTCTGATAATTCAATAAAGTTTTTTACAATGAAATAATTGGAGTTTGCTTCCAATTTAAAATCAGCATATTATTACAAAATATAAACTGCTACTTACTTATAGTTCAACTTCAGTTTCCAACTTAGGTCAGGCTATCTTGCAACTTTCAGTACCACCACATGCAGGTCCCTGATATACGAGTATCCACAGTTTGGCTCCTGGAATAGATCCAAAGATAGGATCCTAAGACTATAGAGCTCCTTCTGGTCAAGGTTCCCAAGACTCCCCACTCATCAGAATTCCTCTCTATGAAAGGCAAACATTTCTTGATATTATGGGCTACAAGCCCTTCTTTCAAGAAGAATTCTTCAGGTGTTCCACATTACTTGTGCTGCTATGTTCTTTACTGCCATATTATACTGGTTTATCTGTGCTTCTATCAGTTTTTCTACCATAACATATAGAATATATAACACACTACAGTAGCATTTCTCATCTAATATTGTCACACTGCCACTGTCTATACCAGGACTTCAAAACTAGACTGACAACACTGGAAAATGTACTCAGCTCAGGAGTATTGTGAAGTCACCTGTTGTGACAAGGGACGATAACAGAATACACAACTCTGCTTTCCTGATAGCTACACTATTCAGGCAAACATTGAGTTAAATAAGGGATGACAAGACCTATAATGATTGAGTTTTGACATGCTGCAAGAAGTACATTCTCTGGCTGTTGTGGAAATCTATTAGGAGGTCATCAATGGCTTAGCTGCTGGCATATGTACAGCTTGTTTATGCCATGGTGACACAAACACTGCCTGTAATTTATGGAATCAAAAAAATACTATAAATGAAGAAAACAAGTATAAAATGTCATTTCCTGCTACCTTGAAAGTGTTTTTTGACTGGTGTGTGGCTTTTTTGAAAATACTGATGAACTAATAACAGAGATAAAGGAACTGCTGCTGTTGAGGTCAGGAAAGCTACAAGGTGAGCAAGATAAGAAATGGAAGGTTAGACTGAGATGCATAGATACGGCCAGAGAAGCAGAAATGTATAAAGAAAATGCAGACTGAACAAGCAAAATACAATTTTTATGCAAATAATCCCAGGAAAAGGATGGTTCTACATGAATGCATGGACTATAAACAGCCATTTGCCAGTAATGTGTTCATTTGTCAGAATGCTAACCTCATCAAAAACTGAAAGGGGTTAACTTTGCCATGGGTTTCTGGTAACAGATTACTTCCAACTTTATAACTAAAGTAGCATTAATAACAATAAGTCTGACTTTTTTGTAAATATATAACTGAATAATTATGACATTACTAAAAACTGTTCAGTTATACAGTGTGGTAAAGTAGTAACCCTATAAAATATTAGTAAGCTTAAAACGTAATAGAGTGAAATTACTTGCACAATTACACAATTTTCTAAACCAGATAAAATATTACATGTCCTATGTTTTAGAAATAATATTTAAAAGTATGTAATGTTTCCCTTTTTCTATTAGTTATAAAGTGTTTGCAGACCTTCAGCCTTTGGAGAGAGAACTATTAGGTTTGTATACACTTTCAAAGTATGATTAAGAACCAGGTACAGCTATCAAAATGTGTTTTAAAACAGCATATAGCTTATTATCTAGTCATTTTAGGGAGTTAATAAATAAAACAGAACGCAGTGATGCAGTAACCATATGGAAATGACAAAATTATAAAGCTGAAAAATGTGGATTAAGTAAGACATGCAAGACTTGGATGGTTCCTCTTTTAACATGAGGGCTATATATGCAGAAAGGAAATTTGACCAGAACCCTTGAGACAATATGGATGATAAAGCAGCAGCGAGTGAGAAAAATAAATCACTTTAAATCTTCTATTCTCTTTGGAGCTAAAAAGAGATTAAAGCAGAACCCTAAGCCTCCTTCTAAAGAAGGCCATTCTCTATGGTCCCTTTTTATGAAAATCTTTCCAGGAAAGAATCCAACAGTTATATGGCATGAACTGCCTTGCCCATGCCAAGAACACAATAGTCCTTGTAATGGCTCTTTAAGCAGAGGTCAACTTGAACAACCACTCTAACTTGCATCTGTAGATAGTATGATTGCATCCCAGCCTGTATTTTTTTAAGTCAGCACCAGTAGCAGTATTCAAAAACGTCCCTGTTTTGGGGTCATTGTCCCTTTTGATTTTTAGCTTTGTTCTGTTTCTGAACAAATGATTTTGAGAGCTATGCTTCTGAACTAAGCCCTTAACACCAATAAAGTGACCTTTTTAGCCAATATTGATAGTGCTGTTGCTTGCTAGTAGTATTCCTTCATTTGGAAGTGTTTCTGCTCTTTTCTGTGGTGGGAGAAAGGAAAATTAAACTGCTCTAGGAGTTTTATCTGCTGAAAATGGGTTAGTATTGTGCATTTCTAGTGTCTGTGTGCCTATTCTTGCTTGCTTTATTTTGAGCTGGACTGTATGATGCTCATTTATGCTGAGCTGCCTGATGCTGCACACATATGCACCTGATTTTACTGAGAGACTTTGGTACCAAGCCATTACTAGCTGCTCAAATGCCATGCTTGGCACAACTACCCAGCCATAAACCGGACGGTGCACCATAAATAACAGATATGCACAGTGGCTCCTTAACGCTATTAATACCATCTCCCTTGACCAGTTCTTCTTTACTAACATATAACCAAGCCACTCCCACAGTCTTCCCCCACAAGGTGAAATCTGATAATTACACTGCCACCTTTGCCCTGAAAACATAGCCTAAGACTGCATGTAACTCCACTGTATTCAGGGAAAAAAAGCCATACAGAATATTAAAATCATAGAGGAGCAGAAAGTATTTTAAAAACTAAGCCAACATGGGAATGGAGAAAGGAGATTCTGCTAATAGGGATGACTGCAATTAAGGATGCAGGGAATAGGCAAGATGGGTCTGGAATTACCTGTAAAAAACTGACAAAGGAACCAAAGTATGGGGAGCAAATAGCTAGACACGTAAAGGTAAAAGAATGGGTAGAGGCCAAGGACACATTTGGACTGCAGGCTAGAGAGTGCCTTCCCCATCAAAGATTGATATCAGAGTATAGGCAAAGAGAAAGGAATAGGGAATCTTAAGTGAAAATGAAAGATCAGAACTGGTGGAGCTTCTAGTTGAATTTAGAACAGAAGCTGCTGTTAAAAAAGGAAAATTAGTGGGGCATACAGAATATTGCAACTATATGAATCAATCGATGGAAGTTATAAAGGATTGGGAAGAGAGATTCGATAAGCAATTCACAAAGAAACAATAGGAGGATATATGTATGGCACCCAAATATGTGACAAAGTCTAGAAGAATTAGGATTTTTGCTTGGAAGTATTTGCATAGGTATTTTTATACCCCAAGCAGAGTCCAAAGATTTTTTTTTTACTGGGGTAGATTGCAAATGTTGTAGGTATGATGGGGAAGAAAGAGGTAATTAGGGACATAGCGTTTGGGGAGTGGAATGAGTTGGCAGACTTTAAAAATTCCATGCAGAACATTGTCAGAAATTCTGGGTGAGCAAATTGGTATAACTAAGGAAATTATTTTTTTAAGCTGTGATACAGGATCTGAATTGCCTAGACATAGCAAGGCCTTGCTGAGTTTAATTATGGTTGCTGCCAAAAAGCAGTTACTAGAAAATGGAAATTAAAATCTAAACCAACCTTATTAGTAGTGAATATAGAAGCAGAGATAAAAGAACTGGAAGTGGGATCTTTAGAAAAGAGAAAGTGCAAATTACATAGAACAAAATGAGAACTGTGGGAACAATACATGCAGAAAAAGAAGTTATGTTCTTACCACAACATTCCATCTATGTTGCTGATCTTCATTCATTACTGATGGGTATCTGTTCCATCCTCGGAACTGAGTTGGCCATTATAACAAGCTTGTGCCAGCCAAAAAACTCTCTAGCTACGCTTACCAATAGTGCCCCTCTCGCTATCACCTCAGATCGAGTTTGCCTGTAAGAAAAAGGATAGAAAGTGGAGGTTTATTATGAGCAAATACCTTATCATAAAGTAGGACCAAATCCAAACCTCTAGGAGTCTTTCAGAGGTGGGTTGGTGTGAGGGATGTAATGAATGAATGAAGATCAACAGATGGAACGTTATGGTAAGAACATAATTTCTTTATCTGATGTTGTTAATCTTCATTCATTCATTCCTTGCTGATGGGACAAAGTCCCCAGCTACTTTATTTCCTGGGAGACCCTATGGAAGGATATTCCTGAGCACCATTGAACCAAAGGAGGCTCTTCCCCTGGAGTCCAAATCCAATTTGTAATGAGTGATAAAGGTATGAGTAGTGGCCATGTTGCTGCTGCACAAATGTCATCCATGGAAGCTCTTGAATGGAAGGCAACAGATGTTGTGACTGATGTAGTTGAATGTGCTTTGACCTTGTAAGTTAGAAGAGCTTTGTTTTGTTGGTAAATAAAGAAAATGCAATCTCTCAACCATTTGGATAGAGCCACTTTGGAAATAGATCTTCCCAATTTTGGTCCTTAAAATGATATGAATAATTGGTCAGATTTTCGTAATAATTTAGTCCTTTCCAAGTAGAATTGCAATTGTCTATGCACATCAAGTAAATGCAGTGAATATTCCCCTTTGTTAAGAAATTTGGAAAGAAAACTGGCAGATCTATTGTTTGATTGATCGTCAAATCAGAAATAACTTTGCGTAAGAAGGTGGGATTAGTCCGGAGTGATACTCTGTCTTTGTGGAAAACCATATAAGGCATTTTATGCACAAAGCCTGTAATTCAGATATTCACTTTGTTGAAGTAATAGCTACCAAGAGTAAAGTTTTCCAGGATAAGAAATTCATATCGCAAATGGCAACAGGTTCAAAAGGGGGACAAGTCAAGGGTTGTAGGACTAATGTTAAATATCAGGGTTCAATTGGCTCTTCGAAGAGGGGGTCTAATGTGGGTGACACCTTTCAAAAAGGTTTTACAGAGATGGTGAGAAATCAAGTACAAGTCCTGGAAACCATTGTGGACGTTAGAGATAGCACACAAGTGAACTCGAATAGTTGAAGCTGCCACTCCTGAGTGGAGGAGATTCTATAAATAGTCCAGTATCAAATACAGTGGAGCTGAAAATGGGTCTATTCCCATCTCACGAGACCAAATTATGAATCTTTTCCACTTGCTGAGGTAAAGTTTCCTGGTGGATGGTTTATGAAAAGCCAGAAGAATGTTACGTACAGGGGAGGATAGCTTATTTTGCCTGGCAATTACTGGAAGTAGAAGAATCAAACTGTCAGCTTGAGACTCAATATGTTTGGATGCATCAACCTTTGTGGGTGCGACAGCAATTCTGGAGTTGGATCCGGAATCCGTGGTTGGTGTACTAGGCCAAAGGAAGGGGAACCAAACTTGTCAGGGCCAATAAGGTCCAATGAGGATTACTTTGCTTTTTAACCAAAGGGCTTTCTTTAGAAATTGCGGAATCAGAGGAAGGGGAGGGTAAGCATAAAGAAGTCCCGTGGGCCAATGGTTGACCAGAGCATCCCACGGGGACTCCCCCTGCGGGAGAATTAGGGCAAAGTAGCTGTTGCATTTGTGGTTTACAGGGGATGTGAAAAGTTTGCAGTAAGGCTGACCCCAGTGACTGAAGATCTTTGTCGCTATGACAGGAGTGAGGGACCACTAGTGAGGCAGGAGAATACATTTGCTCAGTTTGTCTGGAATCACATTGGAATCCCTGGGAATGTGTGTTGCTATCAGAAAGAGGTTGGAAGATATCGCCCAATGCCAAATTCTCATGGCTTCTCGACAAAATGGGTAGGATCTAGTTCCCTTTGTTTGTTGATATACAAGACTACGGACATGTTGTCTGACTGGATAGCAATTTTTCCTGACTGGAGGACAGATTGAAATGCTTGCAATGCTAGAAGCACTGCCCTCCATTCTAGAACATTGATATGCAGATTGGCCTCCACAAGGGACCAAGTGCCTTGGACCATCTTTCCCTGGAAGGCAACCCCACCCCATCAGAGAAGTGTCAGTGGTCACTATGGCCTTGGGCTGAGAGGAAGAGAAAGGATGACTCCCTAGGTCTTTTTCTGGCTTCACCCACAAAGTAAATCTTGTTTGCATCGATTTGTTATGCGGATCTGAAAGGACATCGGCTGAGTCAAAGGGGACCAGTGTGTTAGAAGAAGCCATTGTAGGAGCCACATCTGTAGTCTTGCCAGGGGAACTATTGTAATCGATGCTGCCACTGATCCTAGTAGCTGAAGGACTGCCAGAGCTGAAGCTTTCTCCTGAGAGAGTATCACCCGGAGTTGAGATCTTAGCCTTTCTAATCTGTGAAGTTGGAGGGAGACTAGGCAAGACTGAGTAATAAAAGTTGCCCCTATGAATTCCAGAGTTTGAGAAGGAGTCAATTTGCATTTCTCCTTGTTTACTGAGATCCCCAAGTATTTTTCTAGCTTTAGGGTTTAACGTAAGGCTATAACCAGTAAATGCTTGGTGGGGATGGTAAGGAGCCAATCGTCTAAATACAAAAACACCTGGAATCGTTGCAGTCTCAAGTGAGCTGTTACCACTGCTATGCATTTGGTGAACACTCTGGGAGTCATAGAGAGACCAAAGGGCAGTGCTCGGAATTGTTAGTGACTGGCTCCCAGCCGGAAGTGGAGGAATCTTCTGGAGTGTTAGTCCATTTTTATGTGGTAGTACACATCCTTAAGATCTATAGAGTACATCCAATCATCTTTTTTCCAGGAATGGAAGGGTAGACTGACCTATGACCATCCAGAATTTTGTCTGACAGATTTGTTTAGGATGCTGAGGTCCAAGGTTGGCCTCCAGTCCCTTGTCTTTTTTGGCATGAAAAAGAACCTTGAATAAAAAACGGATTCTGTTTTTTTTTTTGAAGCAGCTTTCCAATTTCTTGTGCTGCTACGTCCCTCTGACTGGGTGGAATGTCCTTGATTCGTCTTTGCGGCTTTGTGTAAAGGTCAAAGGGGATGTGGTAACCTCTGGTAATTGTCTGCACTCAAGAATCTGTGGTTATGGATTGCCAGGCAAGATGGTGTAGAGAAAACTGTCCCCCGACTGCTTCCAGAGGTAAGCAATCTGGCCGCTCTTCAGCAGCACTGATAGGGCTTGTCCAGAAAAAGAATATCTGGATTCCTGATTACATGGACTGCCTCTACATCTGTGGGGGCATCTTCCAGATGAGTTTCTCCATCTGCCCCAGGGGGGGTAAACTCACCACGTGTGTCATGGAAAGAACCCAGGGATTTCTTGCACCACATCTTTCCACTCCTCTGATTCCTAAAGTAGGATTGTTGGGGGGGGGGGGGGGTGGAAAAATGTACGCCCACAGCAGACAGGGTCTTGAAGTTCTTTTCACACCTGGCCAATGTGTCTTTCGCTTTTGGGCTAAAAAGAGAAGAAGCTTCCACTGGAGCTCTGAGAAAGGAAGACTTAAATGGGTGTGCAAAATTACATACATGCATCCAGACATGGCATCTCATGACAAAGCCTGCACCCACTGCTCTAGCTGCTGCACTATGAGAGAATAACCACATCAATGAGTTAGATATAGATTCCAGGTGACAAGCTGTGAGGCAACTTTGTTGCGTACCTCATCAGAGACTGCTTCTGCTAAGGTTCCCAAGAGTTCCAAGATTAAGTCTCTCTGGAGCCTGGTAAGGTGTGCCAAGTAATTTAAAGACCAGATAGCAAAGGTCAGTGAAGAAAACATCCTCTTCCCTAACCTGTCACTCACCTGAGACTCCCTGTTCGGGGGATGGACAGTATGGCTCTCCTCGCCAAGCTCTTTCTTAGTGACCACCGTCACACCACCATAGCATCTACTGGCAGGCCTTTGGACCAATGTGGACTGTCATCTGGTGGAGAAAGAATTTTGTCTGGTCTCCAGCGGATAGGTTCAACAGTGTCAGGATTCATCCATGTGCGCTGCACCAAGTCTTCTGCAGGTGGTGTCACCCAAGAAGAAGAGGGTCGAGCACAGAAAACCTGCAAGAATACAGACTCCTCAGAGGAATGGTTGATGGGCTTCCAGTCTCCCTGCTGCTTTAAAATTTCCAGTATGTCTCCAAATAAGATATCCTCAGGGGGTGACTGTGGGGATCCTTCCCCTTCATCGTAGGCTGTATCTTTGGTAAGGGATTCCTCTGGGGAATCCATGTTCTCCTCTTACATGACCTCTTACGTGGTTACCTCCTCCTGAAGAGGGGTGGGGGGGCCGTCCGATAAGCCCTGCCCCAGGGAAGGAGCCACAGGTGGACTTGGTGCTGCCAGGGCAACTGGAGCTATAGTGGACAGCACCGTAGAAAAAATAGGCACCATACTAGGGGTCATGGTGCAGACAGCCCAGTCATGATCCCGAGGATGACTAGGCTCCAGGCGAGTCGATGTCCATAGAGTAGGCTCCGGAGCCATGGTAATATCTGCCAATGGAACCAAAGAAGCCGGTATGGGGGTAGACATCTGTGGCGAGGGCTCACATACCTTCAAGGAGGTCGAAGGAGGAATATATGTCGGAGTCTGTGGAGAAAATCCCTCGGCTCTGGGTGGGAGGGAGGATTTGGAAGGAGTTGGAAATCCTCTGGATGCCAATAGCTGATCCACGAGTCTCACTATGTCCAATTCTGAAAGGCTCCTGGAGGAACAGGTGGACATCCCCAATGGAGAAACAGGGTGTCCCAAAAAGGGGCTGTACTGCTGTCTAAAAAAGGGATCTGCTACTGGAGAATATCTGGTCCGAGGCAATACCGCATCATTCGCACTGTAGTCAAAGGACCAGCAAGATGCATGGGGGGCAGTGACCGGAGTTGGAAAAACTATTTTTGGTAAAAAAAAGGGGTGTCTGTACTGTTGCCATAGGGGAAGAAGTTCTTGGTGATTCCATATTCGCAAGAGGTACAGTGGGGATAGCTTGCTGCGTTAGTGCCGAGTACGTTACCGTAGTGGAAGGCTGAATCATTGGTGTCGAGGCCGGCACCACAGTTGTTAGGTTAAGATCTTGGTATCGAGGTCAGTACCATAGGAGGGGTTGAAGGCCCCAGTGCTGAGATTCCTTTAGTCCATTTAGAAATTTTTGTCTTTGGTTCAGAAGATTTAACCGATTTTAGAGATGAAGGAACAGAATGGCTCGTCTTCTTGCGCTCTTTTTTTTAGGAGGGCATGAACCCTCCAACTCACAAATAGCCTCTGAGAAAGGAGTTTTTGGAAGACCCTTCAGAATCAGTTTATTTTTCCTTTCTGTCAAGGTATGGGAGCTAAAGGCCTTACAAATGTTGTAAGGAGGTTCAACTTTCAAGTGAGGAACCCCGAGACAATAAACACAAGATAAGTGACTGCCTGAGTTCGGCATTTTCCTACCGCACTTATCACACTGTTTGAAGCCTGCCATTCCTTTTTTATCTGCCATCATTAAATATACAGAAAGCACCCATCCACACTATACACAAATACAATCAACAGATTATACACAACCAGTTATAGAAGAGAAATTTTTTTTTTTTTAACCAACAATGAATAGGAAAAGGGGAAAGAGAGAGGGATACCAACAATGGTATTGGAAGTTACCTCAGGGGTAAGGGAGGCCTGTACCAGGAATGGTATGAAGAATACCACAAACCTGGTAAAGAAAGAGACTTCAGAGGGTAAGCAAACTCTAAACAAGAGGTTTTACAAGTAAACAAGGAAATTATAAGTAGAAAATGTTTAAACGACTTAGCTTGAGAGCTGGCTTGACAAGTTTTGATAGTATACACGGCAAACGAGATCTGAGGTGATAAAGAGAGGGGCACTGTGGGTACGCTTAGCTAGAGAGTTTTTTGGCTGGCGTGAGCTTCTTATAACAGCTGGCTTAGTTCTGAGGACAGAACTGATACCCACCAGTAAGAAATGAATGAAGATTAACATCAGATTAATATTTTGAAGTAGGAATGATGTTTAAGGCAACACAGGAAATGAATGAGCTAAGTAATGATCGATTGACAATAACTGTATAGAAGATCATATGCGATGTATAATTTTTGCAACTGAAAATATGTCAATAAAATTCTGTAATTCAATAAAGTTTTTTACAATGAAATAATTGGAGTTTGCTTCCAATTTAAAATCAGCATATTATTACAAAATATAAACTGCTACTTACTTATAGTTCAACTTCAGTTTCCAACTTAGGTCAGGCTATCTTGCAACTTTCAGTACCACCACATGCAGGTCCCTGATATACGAGTATCCACAGTTTGGCTCCTGGTACTCCTGGAATAGATCCAGAGATAGGATCCTAGGACTACAGAGCTCCTTCTGGTCAAGGTTCCCAAGACTCCCCACTCATCAGAATTCCTCTCTATGAAAGGCAAACATTTCTTGATATTATGGGCTACAAGCCCTTCTTTCAAGAAGAATTCTACAGGTGTTCCACATTACTTGTGCTGCTATGTTCTTTACTACCATATTACACTGGTTTATCTGTGCTTCTATCAGTTTTTCTACCATAACATATAGAATATATAACACACTACAGTAGCATTTCTCATCTAATATTGTCACACTGCCACTGTCTATACCAGGACTTCAAAACTAGACTGACAACACTGGCAAATGTACTCGGCTCAGGAGTATTGTGAAGTCACCTGTTGTGACAAGGGGCAATAACAGAATACACAACTCTGCTTTCCTGATAGCTACACTATTCAGGCAAGCATTGAGTTAAATAAGGGATGACAAGACCTATAATTGAGTTTTGACATGCTGCAAGAAGTACATTCTCTGGCTGTTGTGGAAATCTAGTAGGAGGTCATCAATGACTTAGCTGCTGGCATATGTACAGCTTGTTTATGCCATGGTGACACAAACACTGCCTGTAATTTATGGAAGGAAAAAATAATACTATAAATGAAGAAAACAAGTATAAAATGTCATTTCCTGCTACCTTGAAAGTGTTTTTTGACTGGTGTGTGGATTTTTTGAAAATACTGATGAACTAATAACAGAGATAAAGGAACTGCTGCTGTTGAGGTCAGGAAAGCTACAAGGTGAGCAAGATAAGAAAGGGAAGATTAGACTGACAGGCATAGATACGGCCAGAGAAGCAGAAATGTATAAAGAAAATGCAGACTGAACAAGCAAAATACAATTTTTATGCAAATAATCCCAGGAAAAGGATGGTTCTACATGAATGCATGGACTATAAACAGCCATTTTGCCAGTAATGTGTTCATTTGTCAGAATGCTAACCTCATCAAAAACTGAAAGGGGTTAACTCTGCCATGGGTTTCTGGTAACAGATTACGTTAACTTTATAACTAAAGTAGTATTAATAACAATAAGTCTGACTTTTTTGTAAATATATAACTGAATAATTATGACATTACTAAAAACTGTTCAGTTATACAGTGTGGTAAAGTAGTAACCCTATAAAATATTAGTAAGCTTAAAACGTAATAGAGTGAAATTACTTGCACAATTACACAATTTTCTAAACCAAATAAAATATTACATGTCCTATGTTTTAGAAATAATATTTAAAATATGTAATGTTTCCCTTTTTCTATTAGTTATAAAGTGTTTGCAGACCTTCAGCCTTTGGAGAGAGAATTACTAGGTTTGTATACACTTTCAAAGTATGATTAAGAACCAGGTACAGCTATCAAAATGTGTTTTAAAACAGCATATAGCTTATTATCTAGTCATTTTAGGGAGTTAATAAATAAAACAGGACACGGTGATGCAGTAACTATATGGAAATGACAAAACTATAAAGCTGAAAAATGTGGATTAAGTAAGACATGCAAGACTTGGATGTTTCCTCTTTTGACATGAGGGCTATATATGCAGAAAGGAAATTTGACCAGAACCCTTGAGACAATATGGATGATAAAGCAGCAGCGAGTGAGAAAAATAAATCACTTTAAATCTTCTATTCTCTTTGGAGCTAAAAAGAGATTAAAGCAGAACCCTAAGCCTCCTTCTAAAGAAGGCCATTCTCTATGGTCCCTTTTTATGAAAACCTTTCCAGGAAAGAATCCAACAGTTATATGGCATGAACTGCCTTGCCCATGCCAAGAACACAATAGTCCTTGTAATGGCTCTTTAAGCAGAGGTCAACTTGAACAACCACTCTAACTTGCATCTGTAGATAGTATGATTGCATCCCAGCCTGTATTTTTTTTAAGTCAGCAGTAGCAGTATTCAAAAACATCCCTGTTTTGGGGTCATTGTCCCTGATGATTTTTAGCTTTGTTCTGTTTCTGAACAAATGATTTTGAGAGCTATGCTTCTGAACTAAGCCCTTAACACCAATAAAGTGACCTTTTTAGCCAATATTGATAGTGCTGTTGCTTGCTAGTAGTATTCCTTCATTTGGAAGTGTTTCTGCTCTTTTCTGTGGTGGGAGAAAGGAAAATTAAACTGCTCTAGGAGTTTATCTGCTGAAAATGGGTTAGTATTGCGCATTTCTAGTGTCACTGTGCCTACTCTTGCTTGCTTTATTTTGAGCTGGACTGTATGATGCTCATTTATGCTGAGCTGCCTGATGCTGCACACATGTGTACCTGATTTTACTGAAAGAGACTTTGGTACCAAGCCATTACTAGTTGCTCAAACGCCATGGTTGGCACAACTACCCAGCCATAAACCGGAAGGTGCACCATAAATAACAGATATGCACAGTGGCTCCTTAACGTTATTAATACCGTCTCCCTTGACCAGTTCTTCTTTACTAACATATAACCAAGCCAGTCCCACAAAGTCTTCCCCCACAAGGTGAAATCTGATAACTACACTGCCACCTTGGCCCTGTAAACATAGCCTAAGACTGCATGTAACTCCACTGTATTCAGGGATTTGTCCAAGGTAAACCTCCTAGCATGTTGGACAATCAAAAGAAATACAAAAGCTCTCCTCTTTCTGAGGACACATAATGAACGCAGCCACTATACCACCATCTTTTATATTCATCTTAACTTGTACACCAAAGCATCTGTCCTAGTCTAGTACAGGTATTATGACAAATTTAAGAACACACATCTGTTGTAAAACTGTAGTACAAGCATACTGTACAAGAAGATGAAAATGATTCTTGCACTACGGAATAAACTGAAATCCTTTCTCTCTATAAGAAAGCATAAAAAAGGTCTGCATCAACTCACAAACAGGATCAAAACTTGTAAAGCCAGCTATGAGCTGAAGATCGTTACCTCCTGCAAAGACAAACATGAAATCTTTTTTTACTCATCTGTAATATCTGCACTTCTTTGCCCAAGGTCTGCCTAAAAAGGGTCTTTGGACTAGTACACTAAATCAGCTAACAAATAAATGAACAAATTTCAAGGATTTCAGAAAAAAAATACTCCACAATGGGGCAAATCAAAATCCACTGTACACAGGGAATAAAAGTTACCAAAAACATAAGAGATTAAGCACTTCTTCAGAATGACAGTTGCATCCAGTTGCTCCACGTAAATACCAAAAATATTAGCATCACACAACGGTTTAAAAATACAAGATATTTCATTTGTAATGTTTATTTTTTACACTCTTCAATCTCAGAAAATGTTTAATACTAATACTGTCATTAAACCCTAGTGGTTGTCTGCTAAGGTAAAATTAAGTTTATTGCAAAACTGTTGCAGGTCTCCACCCTATCTAACCTAACTCACAAAAATCAGTGAAAATGGTTAATCTTTGCATACTTATGAATTTTTAAACAAAACGTTTTTTGCATCATTGAAATGAATTGAAAGCAAAAGCTCATACGTATGAGTGACAGATTTTTCCATGTTTTGCCAGCATAGTAACTGTCACAGTTTAGACAGTTGGCTAAGTACCTCATGTTGGTACTATTAGTTACATTTTGTTTTTACTCCAGTCAACCTCTCAAGGTGACACAAGGCCACAGATGGATCCTTCATGTATATATCTACAGTATCTGCATGTACCACATTTAAAGGTGCCTATCATGTTCTTAGAGCCTTGTGTTCCAACCTTGAGTCCATAGCTAACATACTCATTGACAAATTTAGTTCCGTCTCCCCATTTTCACCTCTCTGCCCCCCTCCCCTTACCATTCAGCTACTGCCTCCCTTGCAATTACCTCTCAGCAGGTCCTAAATTGCCTTTCAAAAGCCTAAAACTGTAGCTTTATTGGCCCTGACAACATACTAGTCAGTACAAAAACAGCTTCAAAGATTCCTTAGTAAACCTATTCAGTTATAGCCTCCCCAGCAGATGTGAGCCTGAGACTTGGAAAATGGTCACAGTCGTACTCGTACCCTACACAAAGATGGCTCTACCAGTAAACCCAAACACTTCAAGCCAATTAGTCTCACTGCACTGTTTGTAAAGTGATGGCAAATAAAGTTGTATAAGGAACTCAACACATTGCAGATGGTGAGTACATTCACTGTTGCAGTCATCACTTCTGGGTTTCTTGCATGCAGGAGGCTGGCCCAACTTCCACAGTTTACCCCCCCACCTGGCTTTGGCCAACTCCCTTCTTTAGAAATCTATCTCTGCATTCCCATGAAATTACTTTTAGCTCTTGTAATTTAAAGAATAACCAGAGCAGAGCAGAACATTTACATGTCACCTCTACCCGTGAGGGACAAGGATGCTAAACCAGGGGTGAATTTGTGGTTTCCAATTTTCATTCAGATTATGTTTGAACAGAGTAAAGGAAGTACTTTGTGTGGTGAGGAAGACTAGTCTAAAGTGGTATTCTCTGCAATACATATCTATCTGTCCAACATTTTCTATTTATTTTATAGAAGAGCGAAAAATCTCTTCAGTGGGTGTTTATGCTACAACTGGCATCATGGATGTGCAGTAGACCTGACATGATAGGGTCTGCTGAGGCTCTGTATGTGAGATACAGCTCTCCCTTAAGTAGCCTTCATCATACTGAAAAGGGGGACAAGGCTTTGAGGCAGTGTAGTTTTTATGATTTAGGTCCTTAATTTTCTTGGAAAGTGTTGTGTTCATTCAAGTTATGTTTGGATGTGTACTTACTGAAGGGGGCATCATATTTAATGATTGGCCTAATAAATGTTGAATACAGGGGAAAGATCACATCCCTCTCGCTAGGCAGCCTACCCTTAATAATAATCGCCACAATAAAAAAAAGACTTTCTTACAGTAGAGAATACATGGTTATCTACGGACAGTTTGTTCTCCACATATGTTCTCAGGTCCCTAACAGATCGATTTTTCAGGGGAGTGTTGTCAATGCGATAGGGATGTCATGCTTGGTGATGGAGACTATTACAGATATTTTGGCATTTAGTTTTGGACCATGGTTATGATGTCAGATATTTGTCTGACAAAGGCCCTATTAGAGGATCTTGGTATCCTCTTGACAGTTTATGATGGCACCAAGTTTACAGTCATCTGCAAACTTGGCCAGCCATAAATCCTTAATATTAGCTTTGACCTCCAAGTAGTAAATGCCAAAGAGGAGTGGTCCTAGTACAGAACCCTGGGATACAGCACTAGTGAAAAATCTTTTGGAGTAGGTACAACCACCTACCTTAACTTCCTGGGTTCTGTTTGTGAGACAGTTTTCTATCAAATGAGTTACACAGACATTAAGAGTTGGCTAGGAGAGTTTAACAATACTTGAGTGTGGGATGGTGTCAAACTCTTGCAAGGCCTAGATATGCTGTGTGTACCGCTTTCCTGCATCCATTCCTTCAGTAACCTTTTTGAGGTCAACCAGGTCAAACAGGCAGGATTTGCCCTTGACACAACCAAATTGGCTTGGGTCAAAAATTTGTCTGTTACCTGTGTCCTTATTAATTCCAAAACGATCCTCTGCATAGCCTTACAGAGTATGCTGGTCAGACTTGTGTGTCTAATTACCTGGGTCAGTTGACATTCCACCTTTCTGCATGGGAATGACTGTTGCTGTCCTCCATTCATCTGGCGCAAAGGCTGTTCAGAGGTTAATATTGAATAGACTCTATAGGTGGTTTGACAGGCCGTGCTTCAGGCTGGCCAGTAGACATCCTGGTCTGTTATCGGGCCCATAGAAGCAGTGCTCTTGGCCTTGGAAAGTGCTTTTGGAGACTTGTTCTTGGGAGATTTGAGGGGGATGTAGATGCAGGCATGTCTGGAAATGTAGGGGAGGGGGTGAGGTTATAACTACAGTTATCTAGTAGACTGGCAAAGGCCTCAGTGTTTGAATATATGATATTTATTATTAACTCTGTGCAGGGCTGGGCATTTTTTTCTGCAGTTTCTAACATAGTTAAAGAAGGCGTTAGGATTGTCTTTTGCCTGAGTCTCCATATATCATCCTTGCTGGGCATCTGAAACAATCATGAGTAAAACCATTTGCCCTTCTCCTCTTACTGTCACATTTTTTATGGCTCCCCGATCCAACAGATCTTCTAGCAAGTCTGTAAGCAAATTTCTTTGTTCCCTTATACAGGAGGGATACCTATATACCCTTTTTCTGCTTAGGAACTGTAATTTGCAATCTTGTTGTGGAGTGTTTAGGTTACCTTAGTTCTATGTGACCTTCTCCCATTGCTGTACAAATGGGCTTAGATAGCCCAATATTTGTGAGAATGGATGGTTGGCTCGGATTAGGATTTTCTGGGGGGAAAGGAAATGCTGGACTGAATCAGAGATGTTTCCTTTGGAGTAATAGCTTTGAGCATCCCAAGTCCTCTCCTTGTAACTTGCTTGCTATTCATTCCTGTATTTTTGCTTCTTCCCTTTTTGATGATTACCTTTTTCCATCTTAGGGAAGACAAGACTAGATTTGAGTAGTAATTCCTGTGAAATCCTTGAGTTTGGGAATAAAAAAATACTGGACTGGCTGCCTAGCCTTTCTGTTTTCCAACAGTCTCTTGAATACTTTCTCAGCAGGTCAACTAAAAAGGAGGTTCTTATCTGGGGAAGCATTAAGGAGTTCCAGCTTCAAATGATCTGGCAAGGGCAGTGCCATCAGCCAGCAGGGCATATTTCCAATCACTGATCCAGAACTTGCTGCTCTGCATCATAGCCACACTGTTTGGAGTGCTTGCCACCAGGTTGGGGGGGGTAGGGTGCTGCATAAGTCAACCATTTCCTGCTTCAAGTCCTTATTGCTTATGCTTTGCCTTAGCCCTCAGCTTGATAAGGAAGGAACCCTGGAATATAAGCAACTGTGTCTGGGCAGTGCAAGGCCATAAAGGTCAAAGTAGAAGGCATGCAAATTCCCCCAAAGCTCTTGAGAACCCTATTCTCCCTGATAATAAAAAATGAATTTTGGGATAGAGCAACAGATGGTCTTTTATTGGAATCCAGGGACACCACTGCTGAATCACCTAAAGGGCTCCTGCAAAGGAATATGTAGAAATTCTGGACTCTACAGTCTATCAGGTATCTTTTTACCAGGGAGAAGGCAGTCTGGCTCCAGTGATACACTGATGAATACACTTCCAAAACATCTATGACTGGAGGAGCTATTAGTTTAGTTTTCGTCTCAGAAGGGCCTCCGAGTACTCCTTGACATGCAGGTGCAATTCTTCCTTCATCCTGTAAAGGCTATTTCAAATGAGAGTACCTAATGTGGTGAAACTGAGGTTAGGGACACCTGTGTGTCTAATTCTTAAAAATGGGGGAGGGGTCTGGCTCACATAGGCTAGCTAACCCATCACTGGATCTGGAAGGAAGGATCAAACTTTTTCTTAAAAAGAACCCCCAGACACTTCTGGGATTTCCCTGACTGTCTGCTTGGTCATAAATTCCTGAACTAGCCAAATTAAGCCCTTGGACAATGCCTGAGTGGTGGGTTACACTGAGGATTATTCTAAGTCTAACCTGAGGCAAACCAGCAGATGCTGGCTTAAGCTTCTGTGGTTTGCACCTTATTTTCCCAGTCTCCAGAACCTCCTTTCAGACATAGTGAATGGACACAATCGCCCCTTCTTTGATCAAAAAGCATGTGTCAGCTGCAGGGACTGTCAGAGAGACCTCCTCAAGCACGGTGATGTCTCAGTAGTTTTGGTTCAAAAGGGCAAGTCAAAAGCTGATGGAGTAGCAGGCTCCAGAAGGGTTGCACCATAGGCTTTTGCCAAAACAAACTCCAAAGACAAAGATTAGAAAAGCACCTCTTCAGTCCTAGTGTTGCTGAACCTAGAAGAAACTCCTGGACTCGCTCAGGCTGTTAATGGTTTCCGTTTTTTATCCTTCAAGCAATGTTTGGAGTGCTTGCTCTTTTGAGAGAGGTTCCAAAAGGCTTTTGTCGAGGTCAATATTGCATGTGACCAGGTGTACACCACCTTTAGAATGAGGAAGCTCCAAACAAATTTGACTATATAGCAGACTGTCCTCGGGGCAAATCTTTCACAATATGGACAGATGTCCAAGATGTACTGTGAGTTTAAGCAGAAGATCTTGTTTGGGGATTTGTTTACAACACTCTGTTCTGTTTCTGAAAAGCATTAGAATTACTGTCACTTTCAGACACTTACAAAAAAAATTGATAAACTCTGGTAAAAGTAAGAAAAGTTTCTCCCTGTAAGATATTTATCTGAAATATCTGTAGTCAGGCCAAAATGTCAGAATGATAATGCTCCATAGAGTATAAGAAATCAAATGGACTGTGGCAAGAAATATCAGAGTATTGCATTGTCAGGGTGATCCTTTTCTTGTATCACTGATGCCTTGATGTCCGAGTGGAAGTGACCCAGCCAAAGCCAGGAGAGGAAAGGTAAAGCTTTAGAAATTGTGCCATCCATTCGGCTCCTACAAGCAGGAATTCCAGAAGAGACAAATGCAATAGTGAATACTGTAAAAAACAGAATGTACAAAAGATGCAGGCAGTCTACAATCCCTCAGTCTGGACCAGTTTGGCTTGTTAAAGGCAGGTACTGTTCACTGAATCTGGCGGACTGCTTTGAAGTGGTAAGCAATGGATAATGGACAGACAGTACATACTGCATACCCGGCCTGGCTAAGGCCTTCTGTACTCTCTTCCATTCTGGTATCGTTGATGAGCTTGTCTGCATAAATTTTAACCTTTATATAATCTGCTGGACAGCTAAATGGTGCAGAGAGAGAACTCATGACAACTGGTGGTGCACTCTTCTGACCATCAGTGGTGTTCCACAGGGATATGTATTGGGTCCCCTCCTCTTTAGTATTTACTTCAGTGATGTCCAATTAGACATTAAGGGTCTATCTCCGGCTTACAAACTTTGTGAAGGACTGTAAACTCAATATGGTCATTAACTGTCCAGCAGATGTCCATATCCTACAAGCAGGACTAGATCACACTAATTCCTGGTGTCGAAACCATGGACTTGAGCTAAACATTAAAAAAAAAAACAGCATTGTCCTTATTAGGATGCATGAAAAGACCACCACTATACCTACTTCATATAAAGGACCTCCCGAGTTAACACTGCTATTACAGATCTTGGTACATTCATAGACAATGAACTCTCCTGTAACCACCATGTATTAACCATCATTAGAAAATCTTTTACGTAGCCCAGTTAATGACAAAGTATATTACAAAGGATATTATCTGGACCTAAAGAGGATATTGTTCCCTTCACTCCTCCATATTACAGTACTTGAGAAACATCAATGATTCCTGACCAAAAAATCTTGGGTATAAGCTCTTAAAATAGAAAAAGCATCTCTAAAAGCTCTAGCACTGTACTCTATCTCTTAGCAACTTTTATGCAGTGAATTCTGTTTGTCACGCACAGCAGTATTTCAAACCCACCCAGGACGGGGGCTTCACCTCCCCAAACTATCTATACCAACTCTGAGACTGCAGAACAGTGGGGAAAAGTGTTGGCCAAGTACTTTCCCTGTCTCACAACTGCACGTTTGATGAATGGGCATTTGATGACTACCGTTCGATGAATAGCTGTTCAACATTTATTTCTTTCGTTGATTAAACATAGACCCAAAAGACAGTGTTAATCCAATCACAGACCCACAAAACATCAGTAGATTTATATATTAGAGACAGAAGGGATATTATAACAATCAAAACAAGTGAGGTTCCCCTCTCTATTAAAGGTCCTTAGTCAGTCCAAAAATTTTTTTTTTATAAGAGTACTCATTAGCAGACCGGAGTTCCGCTGTGGCGACCCCTAACCGGGAAAAGCCGAAAGACACAAACAAACTGCTATATCACCTGTGAGAGAATTAATCAGCCTCATGGACTCATGCCAGATGTGCATCATTCACATAGTAATACGAAAGTTAATTTTGTGTTAGTCTCTGATAATTTATTCTGAGTTTGTTTTTTTTAAAAAATATTCTACTCGATTTTTCTGAGCTTTGTTAAAAAAAAAATACGAGTAAAGCCTTTAGCTTCCTATAGAAATGGAATAATGAGTGTGACTGCAATAGGTAGTTGTAAAATGCATAAGGCAAAAATTCCTCATAAATGCAAGACTCAGATCTAAGAACAAATCTAGGGACCTATAGAAATGCTACATGTGGATGGGGGCAAAGATGTACTATTAAAGTGAATGTTTCATTCAAATGTATTGCACTACCTCAAGGAGAAACAGTAGCAGTCAACAGCAGGGAGCAGTATCTCAATCAGTATACCAGGAGGTTGAGAGGTTGATACAGGAGCTATGGAATCTCTCTCACTGTGTCCAGTTTTATTTCACACATATGGAAATGTCCTACCAAATGGTAGTGTTACAAATATCTTGTGTTGAGACATCCCTAAGGAAAGATTTGCAAGTAGTTGCTGTTGTGAAGTGAGGCATTTCCACCATTCAAATGATCCATTATTTTTCTCAAAATAAAATACAATACAGTTTCCCCAAACACCCAATACTTGTTTAGAAGTAGGTGAACCATGTTTTTCCACAAAAAAGGCAGAAA